>NC_054380.1:49958906-50076406 GCF_017654675.1 Xenopus laevis
TTGTGGTGAAAATGTATTACGCATATCTTATATTTTCTCTATCCCAATTTTCTTTCAATAGCTACAATACAGTCCAACCACCACATGAAGTAAAACAAGTAATATGGATATAATATAAAAGGAAAACTATATCAAGGTCCCTATAAAATAAAATCACATATGAACATAAAATCCTGCTATTTGCAGATTTAATCTTAACGAACCCAACTAGAGCATTACAAGAAGTATTCACAACACTGGCTGACTTTGGGAAACTGTCCCTCTACAAACTCAATGTATCAAAAACCCAAGCACTTCCCAACCATATATCACAAACCGAGCTGCAGCAACTAAAACGGAACTACAATATGGACTGGCAAGCTACGTCTATTAAGTACCTTGGAATTAATATTACAGCAAATCCTAACGCCTTACATAACTTTGCCTCATTGCTGCAAGATACGCACAATGAACTACAAACCTGGAAAACCACCTTTGTGACTTGGCTTGGAAGGATAAATGCAATAAAAATGTTGATTCTCCCCAAAATACTATATAAGCTACGTACGCTTCCTATAACATTGGGAAATACCTTCTTCCAACAACTACAGAGACTCCTTATGTCATTCATCTGGGGACCACTAAAACCAAGAATTGCAAAAGAAATGATGTATACAAGCAAAAGAACAGCAGGCCTGGCATGCCCACACCTGCAAACCTACTACATAGCAACATTGCTAAACCAACTTGCAGATTGGCAACTCCCGCCAAATACAAAAAGCTGGGTGGACCTAGAACATTGGATTTACAAAAATCAAACTAAACAAGCTATAACAACCCATTTATGGTCACAAGACAAAAGATCACTGTCAAGCAAATATCTAATGCCATTACCTATAAAAGCAACACTACAAATATGGCAAGCATCAAAATCAACAACTACTTTGGTCCAATTCCCAGTGGCCTTAGCTCCACTAACAATATTAGAAGGAGCCATACCAGATCTTAACTTATCCAAGTGGACCCAAGCAGGAGTACTAAAGATGGGAGACCTATACAACCAAGAAGGCATCAAAACCTTCTCAACAATCCAAACTAAATACAAACTCCCCAATACCAAGATATACACATACCTGAAGATAAGGCACTACCTCCAATGCAACAAATTACCGACAACTTCACCCCCCACAAATTTGAGCAGAGATTTCTAGAAAACCCTCATGGGAAGAAAGGAACAACCATTGCATACAATGCCTTAATATCAAAATACAACAGGAGCAACCTTTCAGCATTAAAAGCATGGGAATGGGATCTACAAAAAAGCATAATCAATGAACAATGGGAATGCCTCTACAAACAAACAGCTAAATAGTCTAAAGCACTCAATCACCAAGAAACAACCATAAAACTGATGTACAGGTGGTACCTTACCCCAGAAAGACTAAAGAAGGCATTTCCAAACACATCAGACACATGCTGGAGATGCCAGAAAGACATTGGGACACTATTTCATATTTGGTGGTCATGCTCACTAGCAAAAACACTTCTGGAACAAAACAGTACCAATTCACAAAGCAATTGGCTACCCATGTCAATTACAACCAGACTTGGCACTTCTAGGTATCCTCCCACAGGAAGTGAAGAGGGAACACAGGCGTACAGCATTACTTATCATTTTTGCCAGCAGAGCACTAATTGCCAGGAATTGGAAACACTACAACCTTCCGGACAAAGAGACAATTCACATGGAAGTGATAAGGATCAACATGTATGAGCAGACCTTTGCAGCATCTATGACAAAAAATGGATAACCAGAGCGCTACTACCGACGACCCTAGTTAACAAAATCATGGGTCACAAGGTATAGTCAACTAAGACATACACCAAGGGGGCTAGCAGAAAATGTAGTAAATGGAATTGCAGCAATGAGTTGATATATAAAGTTGACTGAATGTGTTATGACCTAATGTACTTGAATAAGGCCTTCTCTTAAGTAAGCCAAAGCTCCAAACCCTTCCATACTCTTTGTTTCCCCCCCTTTTTTTCTGACTTTGATTTATGTACAATGTCGAAAATACAAAAACTGTTATCACATAAAACTACCCAAAGTGTAAAACACTTTTGAAAAAAAAAACAAAAAACTTTTCCTGAAAAATATTCTTTTCTAGTACAGGTATAGATCCCTTATCCGGAAACCCGATATCCAGAAAGCTCCGAATTATGTATCCCATAGACTCCATTTTATCTAAATAATTCAAATTTTTAAAAATGATTTCCTTTTTCTCTGTAATAATAAAACAGTAGCTTGTACTTGATCCCAACTAAGATATAATTAATCCTTATTGGAAGCAAAACCAGCCTATTGGGTTTATTTAATGTTTAAATGAATTGCTAGTTGACTTAAGGCATGAAGACCCAAATTACGGAAAGATCCGTTATCCGGAAAACCCCAGGTCCCGAGCATTCTGGATAACAGGTCCCATACCTGTAGTATGTTCAGCTCATAAACCCCAAACAACCATTTTATTTAGAAACAGCATTCTACAGAGCCATCTGCTATGTAAACTGAGCCTTTTCTCTTTGTCCACTATACAGCAGCTTGTTGAAGCAAACACAAACACCAGTGAGGGAAAACAGCTTATTTTAATTTATTCTAGGACAATGATATAAAGAAGATACTTGTAGCCAGCTATTTGTCACGGCTAAAAAATACTATTAATTGGCTCTGTGTTCTAGCAGAGACAATTGTACCATTGTCTATGTGGCAAGGTATTTTCTGAAGCACTGTGTTTCAGCCCTTAGGGCAGAGACACACAGTCAGATTCAGGGAGATTAGTCGTCCAGTGACTAATCTCCTCTTCTTCGGGGCGAATAATCTCCCCTAACTGCCTTCTCACCGGCTAGAATGTAAATCGCCGGCAGGATGGCACTAGGAACGCTTCGTTCTCAACTTCGGGCGACGAATTGATCCGAGTGCCATCCTGTCGGCAATTTACATTCTCCTCAAATCTGCCCTTAAAAACTGTTAAAAATCTATAAACCAATTTAGCAAGATTTTTTTTAACATGTCACTTATTAGGATACAAATGATCTGTTGGTTAACTGAAATTGCTCCCAAAGACAAAGTACACAAAAAGCGTCCACATTTTCTAGCAGTTTTTTTTTTTAATAATGGTGTGGGGACATCTTATTTCATTGGAAATGACCCTGTGCTTGCATGATGCAACTTCTGCCTCAGCTATGTAATTTTTATCTTCAGTTCATACACTACCTAGCTATTCCTCCAATTTCTTTTGTTGGGTTCTATTCTTACATCTCTAGGTAGATGCATTTCAGAAGTGCAGACTCTGAGCTGAATTTGAACTGTTAAAGGCCGATTAATTATTTATTTATTTATAACATGGGTCTTACAATAATTTAAGAAACAAAGGTTATAAAAAAAAAATAGAATGAGGGCACTGCTCACAAGACCTTACAATAGAAAAGGTTAGGGCACAGCTGAAACATAAGGAAGATGAAAACAATGGGTCATTCTAAATTGATGATTTAAGATAATTGATGTCTGATCAAGATGCAGTGACTACAATTCTCTAAATAGGTGGGTCTTTAACCCTTTAACCGCCAAGCACGTACGGCGTACGTGCTGGCGGTTCAGGGCTCAGGCTGCCAAGAACGTACCTCGTACGTTCTTTTGCAGCTGAGCCCTTCTCTCTGCATCGGCGGCTTTTGCCGCCTCTGCAGAGAGTCAGGAGGGTAGACAGCCCCCTGGGCAACGTGGCTGGGGGGCTGTCAAGTCGGATCTGCGACGCGATTGTCGCAGATCCGACTTCAAAGTAGCAGAAGCGCAATGTAAGCGCTGCTGCTGCTGGCTTACCTCCTCCTCGTCGCACCACGCGCCCAGTCACTTCCTGCTGCGCAGTAACTCTGCAGACACGCTGCCAGGAGTCGTCCTTCGGTTCCAGCGATCCTCCTGCTACAAAAACGGTAAGTGCACTTTTTTTTTTACACACTTACCTGCACTTACACATACCTACAGTACATTTATACACTTACATGAACATTTTAGTAAAAATTTGTGTTTTTTTATTTTTTATTTTTTTATTTTAGCACACTTAGTCGATTTTGTACACTTATTTACACTTAATTACATGTATTTGCACACTCAGACAACTTTTATTAGTGCACAAATATGTATACACAAAAACTCACAAACAGGGTTTTTTTTTTTTTTTTTACTTATTCATTGTACTGTTTGTTTTGCCTAAAAGCATGTTATTTTGACAGCGTGACTATTGGATAATCGATTTCGGCCACTAATTACGCTGCCGGATCAATTATTTTGTTATTTCATTGATTTACGCTATTTTTGTGGTTTTATTGCAATTTTATCCATGCATTATTGTTCCTTATGTATCTTTAGTATAGTTTTGCTGTTTGGTGCTTTGGTATAGAAAGATTTATTTTACTTAGTTTGATTCGCCAGAATATATGCTTTCCAAAAATATATGGGTTTCTGGGGGTCTTTTTACAGTTTTGGGGTCTTATGGCACATAACGCACAGTTGGGGCTCTCTTTTCTGCAGCTTAGTTGGCTAGCGTGAAAATTCATAGGCATGTTTTTCATTTGGGGTCTGTACACGCCACATACTTTGGTAAATCTATGCATATTGGGCATCAAACTATTTAGTAGACCTCTGACGTCCATATTTAGGGTGATTTTTCTTTATACGTAAAACAGTGTGTGTGATAAATGCGGCAAACTGCAACAATTTTAGGCGATTTTCAGAAATGTAAAAACCTCTGCGTTTAGAAAAGCTTTGCAGTTTGGTGTAGAAAGACGTCTTTATCTTTTTTGGATTCGTCAGAATGTGTACTTTCCAAAAATATATGGTTTTGGGGGGGTCTTTGCTGTTAGGAGGGTCTTGAGGCATATAATATGAAGTCAAGGGTCTATGTTCACAGAAGGCGAATCGGCAGCAGAGAAAAATCATATGCACTATTTTCATTTTGGGTCCGCACATGCCAGCTGCCTTGGTATATCAATGCATATTGGGCATCAAACGGTTCAATTGACCCTTGGCATCAGTATTTATGGTGTTTTAGAATTGTATGTAAGAAATTGGGTGAGATAAATGCGGCCAATTGCAATATTTTTAGGCAATTTTCAAAAATGTAAAAACTGTTGCTTTTATCGCCAAATTTAGGAAAGGCTTGCGGCTTGGTACTTTGGAGTACAAGGACATGCATACCCAATTTGGATTCGTGGGAATGTGTACTTTCCGAAAATATATGGTTTTCTGGGGTGAATGCACTTTTTTTTACCTTTGCTCCCCCCAAAACTATGTATATGTGTTGATTTTGCAGTACCTGAAATGACAGACCATATGGGGGTCTTCCTTTTGGGGCCCCTATATGCCACGTGCTTGGGTACATCTATACATATTGGGCATCAAACTGTTCAGAGGACCCTAGGCTTTCATATTTGGGGTGATTTGTCTTGATACCTAAAAGTATGTGGGTAATACGATGCTGCAGGGTAGATATTTTGAGGTGATTTTTGGAAATGTCACCTAAATCACCAAATTTAGGAATGATTTGTGGCTTGGTACTTTGGCGTAGAAAGACATGCATACCCAATTTGGATTCGTTGGAATGTGTACTTTCCGAAAATATATGGTTTTCTGGGGTGAACTTACTGTTTTCTACTTTTGCCCCCCCCCAAAACGATGTAAATGTGTTGATTTTGCAGTACCTGAAATGACAACTATATGGGGGTCTTCCTTTTGGGGCCCCTGTATGCCACGTGCTTGGGTACACCTATACATATCGGGCATCAAACTGTTCAGAGCACCCTAGGCTTTCATATTTGGGGTGATTTCTCTTGATACCTAAAAGTATGTGGGTAATACGATGCTTCAGGGTAGATATTTTGAGGTGATTTTTGGAAATGTCACCTAAATCACCAAATTTAGGAATGATTTGCGGCTTGGTACTTTGGCGTAGAAAGACATGCATACCCAATTTGAATTCGTGGGAATGTGTACTTTCCAAAAATATATGGTTTTCTGGGGTGAACTTACTTTTTTCTACATTTGCCCCCCTCAAAACAATGTAAATGTGTTGATTTTGCAGTACCTGAAATGACAGACCATATGGGGGTCTTCGTTTTGCGGCCCCTATACGCCACGTGCTTGGGTACACCTATACATATTGGGCATCAAACTGTTCAGAGGACCCCAGGCTTTCATATTTGGGGTGATTTGTCTTGATACCTAAAAGTATGTGGGTAATACGATGCTGCAGGGTCGAAATTTTGAAGTAATTTTTGGAAATGTCCCCAAAATCACCAAATTTAGGAATGGTTTGCGGCTTGGTACTTTGTAGTAGAAAGACATGCATACCCAATTTAGATTCGTGGGAATGTGTACTTTCCGAAAATATATGGTTTTCTGGGGTGAACTTACTTTTTTCTACCTTTGCCCCCCCCAAAACGATGTAAATGTGTTGATTTTGCAGTACCTGAAATGACAGAACATACAAGGAGGGGTCTTCATTTTAGGGCCCCTATATGCCACGTGCTTGGGTACACCTATACATATCGGGCATCAAACTGTTCAGAGGACCCTAGGCTTTCATATTTGGGGTGATTTCTCTTGATACCTAAAAGTATGTGGGTAATACGATGCTGCAGAGTAGATATTTTGAGGTCATTTTTGGAAATGTCACCAAAATCACCAGATTTAGGAATGATTTGCGGCTTGGTACTTTGGCGTAGAAAGACATGCATACCCAATTTGGATTCGTTGGAATGTGTACTTTCCGAAAATATATGGTTTTCTGGGGTGAACTTACTGTTTTCTACTTTTGCCCCCCCCAAAACGATGTAAATGTGTTGATTTTGCAGTACCTGAAATGACAGACTATATGGGGTCTTCCTTTTGGGGCCCCTGTATGCCACGTGCTTGGGTACAACTATACATATCGGGCATCAAACTGTTCAGAGGACCCTAGGCTTTCATATTTGGGGTGATTTCTCTTGATACCTAAAAGTATGTGGGTAATACGATGCTGCAGGGTAGATATTTTGAGGTGATTTTTGGAAATGTCACCTAAATCACCAAATTTAGGAATGATTTGCGGCTTGGTACTTTGGCGTAGAAAGACATGCATACCCAATTTGGATTCGTTGGAATGTGTACTTTCCGAAAATATATGGTTTTCTGGGGTGAACTTACTGTTTTCTACTTTTGCCCCCCCCCAAAACGATGTAAATGTGTTGATTTTGCAGTACCTGAAATGACAGACTATATGGGGTCTTCCTTTTGGGGCCCCTGTATGCCACGTGCTTGGGTACACCTATACATATCGGGCATCAAACTGTTCAGAGGACCCTAGGCTTTCATATTTGGGGTGATTTGTCTTGATACCTAAAAGTATGTGGGTAATACGATGCTGCAGGGTAGATATTTTGAGGTGATTTTTGGAAATGTCACCTAAATCACCAAATTTAGGAATGATTTGCGGCTTGGTACTTTGGCGTAGAAAGACATGCATACCCAATTTGGATTCGTTGGAATGTGTACTTTCCGAAAATATATGGTTTTCTGGGGTGAACTTACTGTTTTCTACTTTTGCCCCCCCCAAAACGATGTAAATGTGTTGATTTTGCAGTATCTGAAATGACAGACTATATGGGGGTCTTCCTTTTGGGGCCCCTGTATGCCACGTGCTTGGGTACACCTATACATATCGGGCATCAAACTGTTCAGAGGACCCTAGGCTTTCATATTTGGGGTGATTTGTCTTGATACCTAAAAGTATGTGGGTAATACGATGCTGCAGGGTAGATATTTTGAGGTGATTTTTGGAAATGTCACCTAAATCACCAAATTTAGGAATGATTTGCGGCTTGGTACTTTGGCGTAGAAAGACATGCATACCCAATTTGAATTCGTGGGAATGTGTACTTTCCGAAAATATATGGTTTTCTGGGGTGAACTTACTGTTTTCTACTTTTGCCCCCCCAAAACAATGTAAATGTGTTGATTTTGCAGTACCTGAAATGTCAGACTATATGGGGGTCTTCCTTTTAGGGCCCCTATATGCCACATGCTTCGGTACACCTATACATATTGGGCATCAAACTGTTCAGAGGACCCTAGGCTTTCATATTTGGGGTGATTTGTCTTGATACCTAAAAGTATGTGGGTAATACGATGCTGCAGGGTAGATATTTTGAGGTGATTTTTGGAAATGTCACCTAAATCACCAAATTTAGGAATGATTTGCGGCTTGGTACTTTGGCGTAGAAAGACATGCATACCCAATTTGGATTCGTTGGAATGTGTACTTTCCGAAAATATATGGTTTTCTGGGGTGAACTTACTGTTTTCTACTTTTGCCCCCCCCCCAAAACGATGTAAATGTGTTGATTTTGCAGTACCTCAAATGACAGACCATATGGGAGTCTTCCTTTTGGGGCCCCTATATGCCACGTGCTTGGGTACACCTATATATATTGGGCATCAAACTGTTCAGAGGACCCTAGGCTTTCATATTTGGGGTGATTTCTCTTGATACCTAAAAGTATGTGGGAAATACGATGCTGCAGGGTAGACATTTTTAAGTGATTTTTGGAAATGTCACCAAAATCACCAAATTTAGGAATGATTTGCGGCTTGGTACTTTGTAGTACAAAGACATGCATACCCAATTTAGATTCGTGGCAATGTGTACTTTCCGAAAATATATGGTTTTCTGGGGTGAACTTACTTTTTTCTACCTTTGCCGCCCCCCAAAACGATGTAAATGTGTTGATTTTGCAGTATCTGAAATGACAGACCATATGGGGTCTTCCTTTTCAGGCCTCTATATGCCACTTGCTTGGGTACACCTATACATATTGGGCATCAAACTGTTCAGAGGACCCTAGGCTTTCATATTTGGGGTGATTTGTCTTGATACCTAAAAGTATGTGGGTAATACGATGCTGCAGGGTAGAAATTTTTAAGTGATTTTTGGAAATGTCGCCAAAATCACCAACTTTAGTAATGGTTTGCCGCTTGGTACTTTGGTGTAGAAAGACATGCATACCCAATTTGGATTCAGGGGAATGTGTACTTTCTGAAAATATATGGTTTTCTGGGGTGAACATACTTTTTTCTACCTTTGCCGCCCCCCAAAACGATGTAAATGTGTTGATTTTGCAGTATCTGAAATGACAGAACAAATGGGGGGTCTTCCTTTTGGGGCCTCCTATGCCACGTGCTTGGGTACATCTATTCATATTGGGCATCAAACTGTTCAGTGGACCCAGGATTTTATATTTGGGGTGTTTTACATTGATACCTAATGATGTGTGGGAGATATGTTGCTGTAGAGTGGAAGCTTTGAGGTCATTTTTCAAAAAATTCACCAATTTCTATAAAACATTATAACTTTAGGAAACAATTGCAACTTGGTGGTTTGGAGTACAAAGATATTTCTACCCATTTTTGATTCACCAGAATATGTTCTTTCTAGTAATGGGTAGTTTTCTAGGGTAAACCTACTGTTAGCGGAATGTTTGGCCTTGAAATCAAAAGTATGCCGTTTGGGAAGTGTTGCTTTGGAAATTTGGTTGTGTACTGCTTGTAGATTTTGAGCTATACAAGTGAGAAATCTCCATAAAACTATATATATTTGGTATTGTCGCGTTCAGGAGACATAGACCTTTCTAAATCGGCTGTGTTCTCGTACATAAAATGAATGATGTTTCTGATATATGTGATTGTTCTTCGTGCAACATGATTTTTTTCATTTTATTTGACACTTAGAATCCAATATTTTATTAGAGAAGTAGAATTACACCAAAATTCTTGCATATTGTGAAAGTTCAGGTTGTCCTGAAAAAAACAATACATTGTTTTCCTGGGTTAACTAAAAGACCACCCCAGGAAAGGCCCTTAAAGTGAAAGAGTGCAAAATATCTAAAAACTGCTTGGCAGTAGATGTTCGCATCTAGGACAAAACGGCTGGCAGGGAAAGGGTTAAAAAGGGCTTGAAAGTTTGTAAGGAAGTGGAATGTCTAATGGCTCTAGGCAGTGTTTAAGAGAAAGGTGGTCTTACAGTTCAGAATGTAATATCTAGGAGGATATAAGAGAAAGGTAGTTTGTAGCTTGGGAAAATACAAAAAGAGAGGTCAGGATGGCAGGTTATTTGGATGCCATCGCCATAAGGGTGGTAGTGAAGTCTAAATGACTGAATAACTTTCCTAGAGAAGTAGCATAAAGTTGGAAGGGCAGAGGGTCCAAGACTGAACCTTGAGGAACTCCAGCAGAGAGAGGGAATGAGGTGGAGATAAGAGTTTAAGAAAGTGGGAGGAGTAGGTGGAGAGATCTAGAACAGTGATCCCCAACCAGTAGCTCGCGAGCAACATGTTGCTCCCAACCCCTTGGATGTTGCTTCCAGTGGCCTCAAAGTAGGTGCTTATTTTTGAATTCCAGGCTTGGAGGCAAGTTTTGGTTGTATAAAAACCAGGTGCACTGCCAAATAGTCTCCTGTAGGCTGCCTTTCCACATAGGGGCTACCAAATAGCCAATCACAGCCCTTATTTGGCACCCATGAACTTTGTGCATGCCTGTGTTGCTCCCCAACTCTTTTTATTTTTGAATGTGGCTCATGGGTAAAAAAGGTTGGGGACCCCTGATCTAGAAGGATGACTATGGTTATTTTGGGGAGTGCACTGTTGGGTGGAAACCAGATTGCAGAGGATTGACAATGGAGCCGTTAGTGAGATACTGGACCAGATGATTGTAAGCAAACTTTTCCAACAGTTTGGATGCAAATGGAAGTAGGATGATCTATAATTGTTGGGTGAGCAGGGAATAGAAGATTTTTTGATGATGGGAATGAGAAGTGTTTGCTTCTATAAAGAAAAAAAGCATACAATATTTTATTCTGCTTTGTGAGAATGAAAGACGGTCCCTAAAAAACAGTATATACAGCAAATGGCAATGAACACTATAGTTCCTCACTACCTTTTACTGTATTTAATGTATCTGGTATGTCTTCTGCCTCTTACTGTATGACGTATTTAGCATGTAGGATATTGTTGGAAGTCTCTGTACTATTATTTACAAGTGTAAATATAATTTATGTATAATTTGCTTTATTAGACAAACTGATTCAGACAGTCTGAAGCAAATGGCATACAAGAAACGTCCAAAAACATATTTTTAACTGCCTGAGAAATGCCTTAAAGGTAAACCAAATATTATAGATACCATCACCGGCAACTTCAACACAGTTAGGATAAATTTCAATTAAAAAAGCACCTTGAGCAGTGAAAGTCAGAGTTTCACCAGAAACCACCAATGTGTATCAGCCACATCACATTTTTTTTTTTATTAGCAGAAGTTATGACAGGCAGACATGGGAATTTTATACGAAGCTGGTTTTCCTGGTCAGTCAAACCCTCCTTCCTCCCCATGTGCTGTAGCCCCTTGGACAATGGCTGATGAGGTGATTTGTCACCCTTAGGAAACTAAACACCCCATGGGAAACAAACAATGCAGCAGTAAGGGCCCTGGCAGATGGGATATTTTGTCACTCGTACTTAAAGTAGACCTAAAGAAAGAGGGCTGACTTGTTGTACATTGGGATTATATACCAGTTCAAAGGAATCACAGCCCTTTAGCAGTAAAGACCTATGCCTCAAAAGATGCCTCTATAGCTGCCCATCTTCTTTTCTGCTGTTTCACTGCACATGCTCTGTGCTGCGGTCAGTTCCAGAGCTTAGGGACCAACACACAATTTAGTGAATATATAAAATATAAATGTCACAATATAAGGCTGATGATAAACTGAAAAAATTCAGATTATTGTTACATGGTAGCTCAGAAACAAAATCCAAGATGAGAAACTCCCATGACAACTTTAAAGACTTGAATCATTACCACCTTAGAGATGCTGACTCTTTAGGCTGGTTCAGTATTTAAAATTAAATTTCTAGCCAAATTAATATTTATGGTTAAGTTCTCCTCCAACACAGGTGAAAAAAAGTCCAAAAAAAACTAAATCCTAGGTTACCTTCCAATAAAGATACATATCTGCTGTACGGTAGTTACAGGGATACTGTCATGGAAAAATATGTTTTTTCCAAAACATCAGTTAATAGTGCTGCTCCAGCAGAATTCTGAACTGAAATCCATTTCTCAAAAGAGCAAACAGATTTTTTTATATTTAATTTTGAAATCTGACATGGGGCTAGACATTTTGTCAATTTCCCAGCTGCCCCCAGTCATGTGACTTGTGCCTGCACTTTAGGAGAGAAATGCTTTCTGGCAGGCTGTTATTTTTCCTTCTCAATGTAACTGAATGTGTCTGAGTGGGACATGGGTTTTTACTATTGAGTGCCGTTCTTAGATCTACCAGGCAGCTGTTATCTTGTGTTAGGGAGCTGCTATCTGGTTACCTTCCCATTGTTCTGTTGTTTGGCTGCTGGGGGGGAAAAGGGAGGGGTGAGATCACTCTAACTTGCAGTACAGCAGCAAAGAGTGATTGAAGTTTATCAGAGCACAAGTCACATGATTTGGGGCAGCTGGGAAATCGACAATATGTCTAGCCCCATGTCAGATTTCAAAATTGAATAAAACAAAATCTGTTTGCTCTTTTGAGAAATGGATTTCAGTGCAGAATTCTGCTGGAGCAGCACTATTAACTGATTCATTTTGAAAAAAAAATTTTTTTTTCCCATGACAGTATCCCTTTAATATCCAACCAGCATTAATGCAAATTTCAGTTAGGAAACCATATGCATTACATATAGCAGCTTGAAGTTGCCTTGTGCAGCTACTTCAGGCTACTATTCAACGCATATGTTTCCCACTTGCAATTTACATTAATGCAAGTAGGAAAGTAACTACAGACATCTGCCATCACCCTATAACAGCACAAATTCATCATACTACAGGGGCTTGGAAATGCAAGAAAATGGCTCGCCTCAGTTACAAAACAGAATATTAAAAATTCTATTCAGTCTTTTGAAGAAATAGATTTCAGTATAGAGGTGTAACAACTGATTTGTTTTGAAAAAAAGTATGTCTCCACATGACAGGAACCTTTAAAATAAGAGACAGGATAGAATTCCTTCGGTCACTTGGTTTGTACTATTATAAGCCTTCTTCACTGGTGCCCTGCAAAATAATGCCAGTAAAACCATCTCCCATGTTTTCCAGTGTAGAGCAACAGTACTTATATTTTAATAACTTTGATACACTTTCAATTTTTGGTGTCATTGTTACAATGGTAACAATAATGCAACTCTCCCTGACCCCTCTCCAGAAGAAATCAATGATAGGTTCTCTATATTTCTATGCTGACAATTTTGCTTTGCTTCTGTTTAATAACATATGCTGGTGGAGAAACCGTCATTTATTTTAATGAGTGGAGAAAAGACCAGAACTGTCCATGCTGTCTCCCTTTTACATTAGGCTAAAGTCACACCAGGCTGAATATCGGCCTATGGACAAATGCAGGCTGAGATTCAGCCTACCCCTGTGCCTGCACCCGAATAGGGTTCAGGTACACAGAGCAAATTCCTGTGCCAAAAACACATACAAAACACAGTTTAGCTCCATAATCCACTGCACAGTGGCTCTGGGTAATGGATCAGGGGAAGGCTCATAAGGGCTTAGTGGCTGGATCTAGGCCTGTGTTTATCGCCAGGCTGAGATTCAGCTTGGTGTGGCCGTTGCCTTAAAGGTATACTGTCAGGGAAAAACATATTTTGTTTTTACCATAACACATTAGTGCTGCTCCAACAGAATTATTGCACTGAAATATGTTTTTCAAAAGGGCATACAGATTATTACAATTAAATATATATTGATCATTTAAAATCAGATATAGGGCTAGCCATGTAGTTGGTTTCCCAGGTGCCCTCAGTCATGTGATTTCTGCTCAATCACACTTTATTATTGTACTGCAAGTTGGAGTGGTCACCTTCCTCCCTTTCCCCTGCAGCAGCCTAACAACAAAACAATGGGAAGGTAACCAGATAACAGCTCCCTGGTAGATATAAGAACAGCGTTCAATAGCAAAAATCCAAGCCTCACTGTGACTCCTTCAGTTACATTGATTAGGAGAAACAATAGACTATGTGGAAGCAGTTCCATCGTTAAGTGATGGTTCTTTCTGAAAGCACACGACCAGGCAAAATTACCTAAGATGGCTGCTTAAGAACCAATATTACAACTAATAAAAAATACACTTAGTTCAGGAATGAAATTGTATAAGGTAGAGTGAATTATTTGCTGTGCAAATACTGTAATTTAGAAATAAAAACTACACCATAAAGATCATAACAATATTCCTTTAAGGGTTACAGCCACTGCAGTCCAGGATCTAAAAGCCTGGGTCAGCCTTTCATGGCTTAATTTCTTAACATGGTGGTCCATCTCTACAGCACCATGTGCACCGTTCAGGATATTTATAGATTAATATTATAACCGGGGCATTTTAGCTGCTGCTTACCCCTGGAAGACATTGGGGCTCAATTATCAATACTGTGCAGTACCTCACAGAAAGATAGCATTTTTTAACTAGCCGCACACAATGACACCAAAAATATGGTGGGTTGTTATGAGCTGCACCATTTTGATAACTTAGCCCCTTGTTTTTGAACACTATATAGGTGGTTATTAACATGCTGAATGCCATCCATCTGTCATTGTGCACACAGGGCATCTTTTAGTGCAGAAATCTACACAGTGTTTGCAGTGCCAGGCAGATGTCATTTATGTCACTGCTTAAAGGGATACTGTCATGGGAAAAAAATTTTTTTTCAAAATGAATCAGTTAATAGTGCTGCTCCAGCAGAATTCTGCACTGAAATCCATTTCTCAAAAGAGCAAACAGATTTTTTTATATTCAATTTTGAAATCTGACATGGGGCTAGACATTTTGTCAATTTCCCAGCTGCCCCATGTCATGTGACTTGTGCTCTGATAAACTTCAATCACTCTTTACTGCTGTACTGCAAGTTGGAGTGATTATCACCCCCTCCCTTTTCCCCCCAGCAGCCAAACAAAAGAACAATGGGAAGGTAACCAGATAACAGCTCCCTAACACAAGATAACAGCTGCCTGGTAGATCTAAGAACAACACTCAATCGTAAAAACCCATGTCCCACTGAGACTCCTTCAATTACATTGAGAAGGAGAAACAGCAGCCTGCCAAAAAGCATTACTCTCCTGAAGTGCAGGCACAAGTCACATGACATGGGGCAGCTGGGAAATTGACAAAATGTCTAGCCCCGTGTCAGATTTCAAAATTGAATATAAAAAAATCTGTTTGCTCTTTTGAGAAATGGATTTCAGTGCAGAATTCTGCTGGAGCAGCACTATTAACTGATTCATTTTGAAAAAAAATTTTTTTCCCATGACAGTATCCCTTTAATGTAAAGTGCCAGTCAGGTGCATCTCCTCCAAAAGAGAAAATGCTGTGTACCACAGCCCTGGCTGTACTGCAGGACAAAGCAAATAAGCAACATCTAGCTGTTGTAATTGCAGATAATTGGCTTACCTCCAGAGGAAGACACATTTTCACTCAAACTTAATGGGGGGGGGGGTTTAATGTATGAGAATGATTCCATGTTAAAAAAAACCTTTAAACACATTTGGTCTTCTTGAAGCCAGGCAAACAATCATTATTAATTATCTGGATAGCAGCTGAGCGGTTTTATTAGGGTCTTGGAAGAAAAACATGTTTTACCTAAGTACATTAAACTGATCAAGTGTGAATCTCCACCTAGAATATAATTTGTTTACACATTTGCCCTTGCACCTCTTCTTTACTGGAAATAACCCGAAGCATGTCTCAGAACTGCAATACCCATAAACGTCACTAGAAAGATTATTGCATAGCTATCCAAGTAAAATCAAATAACTTCTGTAAAAAATAGACTTTTATGTGCAACATCTATATCCTTTGAATTCCTTTTCCACAGAAAATGTATTTTCCTTGTTTGGTGATAGCGTTTGTGATGCACCTAGCATTCTAGCCTTCTGATCCATACTGTGCAGGCGTCTTTGTTCTAAACTAGGGCTGGACTCACTCTTTCGCAAATACTCATTCCACGACCGAAATTATCGAACAAAAAACAAACACTATGTTAAAGTTCCCCACACAACCAAACCTCCGCTATATCAAGCGCTATATAATTCGACGCAGAGCCCTCCTGGAAAACTTTTTTCTTCTTTTTTTTTTTTTCCTCGGCAAAAAACTCCTTTTACAGTCCCCCACCAAGATCCATATGCACTTTAAACCCGAATGCAACTAAATAACTCCTCACAAATAAAAGGTTACTTACCAACTACTTCAGAAAATCAGCCCAAAACCACAGCCATTTTGAGTATGTCTTGCATTACTAGGAGATTCCCGGATGTAACTTTTCCCCCTTCACAACCTCCGGTTCCTCCCACTGTCATCTGCCGGCCGCCCGCGTACACGCATGAGCGTATTGACTTCATCACGAAATAGTCACGTCGCAGTTCATGTGATGCTGACATCACAGATGTGCGGATCCTCACTAGGAAGTGGTTGGAAACAGTGTACGGAGCAGGTTAATCTGTTTGTTTTTGTCTTGAGCTTAAACTCCTAGTTCTGTGAGTGTTGTTACCCTTTATTAGTTTGGGGTAAGTATTTTTATTCACTTTATTGCTATATTTTACCTTCCTACTTATACTGTGTCCAAAGTACTGCGTATGTATAATAAATAATGCAAAAGTGGCCAAGGACAACTGTCTGTCAAACTTCAAAGAAACAAAAGTTTCAAAAGACTTGTAGCAAGTGTTTGTTCTCATAAAATTTTGCAATTGTACATATTTGGTTATCTGTGATAGTCTGTCAGTGAGGAACAACCAGTGGCTTGCAAACAACTTTTTCCTCCCAGTGGCCTTGAAGCAGGTGCTTATTTTTTGAATTCCTGGATTGAAGGGAAATTTTGGTTGCTTAAAAACTGCCGAACAGAAACTCCTATATGCTGCCAGTTCACATAGGGCCAACCAGAGCCCTTATTTTATGCTTGTTTGCTCTCCAACTCTTTTTACACTTGAATGTGGCTCATGAGTAAAAAAAAATAAAGGTTAGGGGCCCCTGGTCCAGGTCATCTGGGGGGGGGGTCCAGAAAAGTAGCACAGATTTTCTGCAGGCATCGGATCTCCTTTCTGTTGTAGAGCCCTAAGGACCACCTAGTGTGGATTAACTCACATATATTAATAGGAAACCGGGCCAATGGTTGCCACTTGTTCGATATTGAACCATTTTTTCTTGCGGCTGTTCTGTAACAAACTGTCTCAATTTTAGCATTGTGAAACCCCTACAGAAATCTTGCCAATACCTGTCTCTGATGTCACCACACCACTCCCGTATGTCACTAATTCACCCCTAATGTCACTGCCATTGTCTTTCCCCCTTGTCCAGTTATTGCTGAGGCTCAAGATGGAAACTCTACCAGGTGAGAACATTGCCTTAAGCCACATACCTGCTTCCTGCATAGTTACCCTACTGGTTCACACACAAAATGTTTTTGGTGCTTAAAATGCAAAGTCAACAGATTTCTTTTCAGGTGAAGAAAATACCTGATGTGCCACTGCCTTTAGCACCAAGTAAGCAACACACCTTGACAGGCACAGTCTTGGTGTGAAATCCCTATCATCATAACATGTTCTGACATTCCAGACCCCTACATTCCCTAACTGTATTAAAGCTGCTAACACTCCAGTCAACTCTGAAATCTTATTTACATAGTCAGACTACTCCATACATTTTATGTAACGACTGACGTCTCGAACGTATTCACTTATTCTGGCAAACTAACTTTGTGTAACAACTTTTGGGTGACCCTAGAACTTTTGTTAGGAGATGAAGTTCTATATATATATATATATATATATATATATATATATATATATATATATATATATATATATATATATATATATATATATATACATATACATTGTAAAGGCCTTGTTGACTAACTCCTGTGGCCTTCAGCCTCATGCTTTTATATGGTCATGGGACTCCTTGGTGACTTATAATATCCTTCCCTAAGGGCATTTGTATCATAGATAAACATTGTACCTAAAATATTATATCACTAACCTAGTATTCTCACTTGCTTTAAATCTGACCCTGTCTTCCAGCTGCCTCAGGGCATTCCATACTATTGCTCTCACTGTAGAAAACCAATTTCTCAGTATCCTAATCCTTCTATAGTAAAATAAACAATGCTATATTGTGGCTCAATTTAAAATTACAGCATAACCTTTAACTTGTAACCTTGTTAAAAAAAAACATGCACTAAAAAGTAGGGTGAAAATGCTGCACATTCTGCTTTGGGAGTCTGTACCAGCCCGAGGCAACCATAGTCCTGTAACAGGGAAGATCAGTGCCTCAGAAGATGTCCCTAAGAGGCTTGACAAAGGGCCCGAGTGGTCCGAAACGTTGCCCTTGTCTGTATGTATTTGGGTGAATAAATTTAACACTTTTTTCAGCATTCAGTGTGCCACTGGAATTTCTTCTACTCAGAAGATGTCCCTAGACCACCTTTCTTCTATTTCTGTTGATTTACAACACAGTGTTGCTGTCAGCTGTCTGAGCTAGGGACTGACACACAATATACAGTATATTATAAAAGTCCTGATACAAGGCTGATTAGTAATTCAGATTCTCATTACATGGCAGCTCCAACACCAGTGCACTTAGCATTAGAATGTTATAATTAACCCTATAATATTAGCTTATATGACAGGGAACCTCATTTTCTGGTTGACAACTTGTGACAACTCCTTCTCAACATCTGCACACTGACAAAAATCCAAGATGGTGAGCTGAAGGCCTAGATCATTACTGTTGTAAAGATGCTGAATAATAAGTTCAGCATGAGGGGGGAAAAAACTTATGCTTAAAAGAAGTGGTTTATGCAACAAATAATAATATTTGAGTTGAAAAAGAATACTGTGTTTCCCCCAGGAAAAACAACTTGGAAGTGGGGAAAATCTTGAACAGATTTTGTGGAAGTGCTTCTACAAAAAAGTATGGAGTTCTGTCAGCTATGTTATTAGATGCGGTCAGTGACCCCATTTGAAAGCTGGAAGGAGTTAGAAGAAAAGGGCAAATAATTCAAAGTGAACCACCCCTTTAAGCCGGTTTGTCTTTACCAGCATAAACATGGCTTATGCTGTCTGCATCATTCCTTTGTATATAGTAACAGAATTAATGTAGTCACTACACACGGCATGGATTTTTGCCAGGGAATGCTCTTGAGTCTTGTTGGGCATTTTTCTGCCCACAGAGTGTTGCTTTATACTTAAGCTCTTTGAAGATATATAGGTTTCTTTGCTGGAATTTATGGTTTTGTAGAAAAATGCATTAACTTAGCTTACAGTGACTGTAATGGACACTGGTGGATTTCTGAAATTGTGAATCTGAGCATATTAAGACTAAACCTACCTGCACGAAGATTACCAAAGAGAAGAAGATGGCACCCGTGAGCTTGGACCTAGGTGACCAGTCGGCCCAGCACTGTTCTTGTGCATTTAGTAGTTCCTTTGTTGCCAATATCTATCTAATTCTATGAGTGGCACTGGCTATAGCCAAAAGTTCTCTTACAGAGCTCAGTGTTTCCTCTCAAAATGCAGCTTTATATAATTATCTTTAGTAGTTTTTGATGTTATATGTAGATGCGTTTTTTGTTAACCCTTTTTGTCTGACTCTTAAAACAGTCAGCAGGGCTGCAGGGGTCCATTTTTTTAATTCAAAATGTTTGCAACATTATTGAACCTACAACTACAATACAAATACAATTATCTAAATCTAAATGTATCTAAATTGAAAACATTCATTATATATGAAATAGTGCCTTTGTGATCCATAAAACTCTCAACATTATTTTCCTTCTGCATATTTTCCAGAATGAGCCTTCTGATGATTAGTGAGAATGTTAAGCTAGCACGGGAATATGCCCTTCTAGGCAACTATGACTCTGCTATGGTCTACTATCAAGGTGTCCTTGACCAAATGAATAAATACCTTTACTCTGTTAAAGATACCTTCCTACAACAAAAATGGCAACAGGTATTTTTTTATTGTTTTAAATTGACATCATGTGTTATTATTATTGTTTAATATCATTACTAATGTGTTTGTGATTTTTCGAATGCTAAATTTTGTTGTGTGATTTGGCATTAGCATATTGAGGAATTCTAAAATGGTGCTTAATGCTTTTAATAGATTTCTAGTAATTTTTAGTGCTTAATAGCTATTTATTGCTTGCTTGTGGCTCATAAAAGCATATTGTAAGAGAAGAAGGATTGAACCAAGCAAATAGAGTTCAATCCTTCTTCTCTTACAATACTTTCTTCCTTTACCAAGGGCCAAGGATTGTGGTTTTTAGGTTTAGTTCAGCCTCTCCACAGAATAGGGCAAGCTAAGTTACGAGACCACAGTCCCCGTTACCCTGCCTACTCCACCTTTGTGGTGTCCCAAGTTTAGAAAAATATTAGGCAGAAAGTTGTTGGGACAACTCCACCATCTGCATTTTCCTGTTTCTCTGAATGTACTCTATGAATTTGAGCATATTGGTTAATTAATTTATCCTATTTAATGGTCACATTGTATTAGTTGATAGTTATGTAAATTCATTTAATTCTTTTGATTCACCATCAATTTAAATAGTTAATTTGATATTTATTGCACTGCACTTTAATCTTTTTCATCTAAATTAATTTATGAACGTTGGATAAACTCATGTCTATTGCTCATTAAAGGTAATTAATTAATTTATACTTCCAGCACTTTATTAAGATGTAAACACTTGATGAATGTTTTTAATTAGCTATTTCAATTGATCAATTGGATTAATTGCATTGCACTTTAGTTTAATCACTAGATATCAGAATCAAGGCTATAACTATTTGAGACAGAGATAAAGATTATTATTTATACCTATTTTTATTAGGGATGCACCGAATCCACTATTTTGGATTCGGCCGAACCCCCAAATCCTTTGTGAAGGATTCGGCCGAACCCCCAAATCCTTTGTGAAGGATTCAGCCGAACCCCCAAATCCTTTGTGAAGGATTCAGCCGAATACCGAACCGAATCCGAACCCTAATTTGCATATGCAAATTAGGGATGGGAAGGGGAAAACAATTTTACTTCCTTGTTTTGTGACAAAAAGTCACATGATTTCCCTCCCCACCCCTAATTTGCATATGCAAATTAGGATTCGGGTTTGGCCTGGCAGAAGGATTCGGCCGAATCCGAATCCTGCTGAAAAAGGCCGAATCCAGGATTCGGTTCGGGATTCTGCCTTTTTCAGCAGGATTCGGCCAAATCCTTCTGCCTGGCTGAACCCGAATCCTAACCCTCTGCATCCCTAATTTTTATAAAAAAAAAAAAAAGGGATGTGTTGATAATTTAATTTGTTGGTTACAAGCAGGGTACTTTTTCTTAAGTAAATTATAGCGACCAATTAACTCTGACAATATTTAGACCATGGCAGTCAATAAGGGTATCCATCTATTTTTTTTTCAAATTTAGTCAAATCACTCTGCAAAGGCTGCAAAGTGGCAACATCCTGTATGGAAATTATAGTTTTGCACAATTTAGTATCATCAGTAAAAATAGAAATAGTACCTTCAATGCGAACCTCCAGGTCATTAATACACAAGTTAAAAAACAAAGGACAGTGTGATCCACTAACAGCAATACCACCACTCTTTGTAATCTACCTTGCAGCCAGTTCTTTATCCAAGAACACTTGCTATGTTCCAGACCAATATTCCTTCATTTAACCATTTTCCTTCTGTGTAGTACTGTATTATAAGCTATAGCAAAGTCCAAGTATATAACATCAACTGCCATCCCAGAGTCACCTCCTCGTAAAAGGCAATTACATAATTCTGGCAAGATCTGTTACACATAAAACCAAACACTTAAAGAGCAGCTATCCACTAAAGCAAGCTAAAAATGTTTCAATTTGCCACATTTATCTTGTATAATTTCTTACATACAAAGGAAAATCACCCTAAAGATGAAAGCCAGATATCTACTGAACAGTTAGAAGCCTGCTATGCACAGATTTTTTAGACCCTTTAAAAGCACAAAGACACCAGAAAGCCATATTCTTTTGGAAAGTACGCATTTTAATTAATTCAGAATTGGTAAATATGTCTTACTATACCAAAGTATCAAACTGCAAAGCTATGCTAAAAGACACATTCACTGTTTGTGTATACATGTGTGTACACGTCTAAGGACTGAACTCGTGGGCACGCCAAGAAGCGATCAGTCGCCATGGGATGACACGCAAGCGATGTGTCGGATGTTCAGAAGATAATGAATGAGAAATCTCTGGTAAAAACTACATATATCAGACTGTGGGATGAAAACGCTGCATGCTGCGTCTTAAATTATGATTTTTGAGTCAGGGAAGCCACTGGCCATCACTGTTTTATTGAGGTGTTCTCCTGCAGAGTTTTGCAGCAGGAATGCACTGGCTGCTCTGGGAAGGTTGGCTGTGGAGGCCCAAACAGTAGGCATAGTTTTTAATGTCCGCCATTTGGCGGGGTCGTTCCTGCGATTACATTGCAGGACTGACAAGACGGCCCACTTGGCTCGTTGACTAGGGGGCTGCCAACAATCCTAACCCTCTGCAGAAGTGGCAAAAGCCATTTTACAGAGTGAGAAGCTCTAACTGCAAGAATGTATTAGATATGTTCTTGGTAGTTAGTGACTTTGCCTACTAGCATGTTTTCTATTTGTAACAGGCAAAATGTTAATGTATTTGTTACCCTAAACTAAAGTAAAAGGTACAGCTTTATCATTTTTAAGAAACAGAATTATTTGCTTAAATAGGTTTTCAGATAAGGGGTCCCATACTTGTATAATGACTTTTAGACCATTTACATACAGTAGAAAGTGTCTGCTCTTCTCCAAATTATGTAGCTATGGGTGCAAGTTTTTACTAGGAGCAGCACAACCTTTTCTGTGATTTACTACAGTTTATCGAATATCCTTATACACCTAACTGACTTTTAAAGAAGCATAAGAAAAGACTGCACAGCATTTATAAACCATGCATTATCTTCGGTAATGGAGCTGGCATTAGAATTGGTGCATCTGTCTTGATAGATGCTGGAAATTTTTTATGATGCCTACTGTACAAGCACACAGAAGATTACAATTATTTGTAACTTTTTTGTAATAGGTTTGGCAAGAAATAAATATGGAATGTAAGCATGTAAAGGATATAATGTCAACACTGGAAGGCTTTAAACTGGACAGTTCTCCGGTAAAGACGACACAGCATGAATTCCCGTCACATGACGGAGAGGTCTGGTCTTTGCCAGTGCCAGTTGAAAGGAGGTGAGTGCAAAGTTAGCACAGATAACTTTTTTTCTTTTCATTTGCTTGTTAGTGAATGATCTGTACTAGATAAGTTGTTTAGTAGTAATATTGAAGAAAGGAACTCATAGGACTGGGTCTGTTTTGAACCTCTACTACATCCTACATACCCAGGCAGAATTAAACATTAACCATTGTTTTTGAAATGGTTAAACTGGTTGCGTTAATTGTCTCCATCTGTGTGGGGTGTTTGTCATTTTACATTTTTTTGTAAAACAAAAATTGCTGAGAAATACCAGATCTGGAACTGTATGGTATTCTGTATACTATAAGCATTTTTAGGTGGGCAATATACTTTGGTGATTATGTAATAAATGGTCTTAAGTTTGCTACTTGTCTAGTAATCTATATCAAACAATCAAAGGGTAGCATTTACTGGTTAGCTGTTTGAAAATATCTATAGTTACTATAGGTTACTAGATGTGGGCACACTTAAGACTTTCTTTTGGCCAGAATAAGTACTTAATTACTAGTTTTCACCACAATCTGTTGTGTGTGAACGCCAAAAAATGTGTGTCCTGTCATCTTTGGCAACATCACAACTAGTGTGCGTTTTCCTGATGATCATCACCTATTACGAGTGCACTCGGTAGAAACCAGTGGTGCTGACTTCCAATGCTCACACTTGTGGTTGGCTATCAATGTTATGGATCCTCACACAAGATGTAGCAAGACCAAACATGGCATCTGCCAACCCAGTTGCATTGCTTAGAATTTACTGCACAAGTACATGTGCAATGGGTTCACCTTTGCAGAGTTTGGTTGTGTGGGGTTGCTATGGCTGTGCAGGCAACCTTTTGTTTAAAAATAGCTTGGCATCTTTGTAGCTGTATGTGGGATAAAAACTGCAATCTCCAACACTGCTATACTAGGAGCACTTTACCTTTTTTATTTTTCCAAGCTGAAGTACAATAACAAATTGGGGAAATCAGAATCAGAGTGTTACCAAGCAATTTCTATCTCGGTGTGACGAAAAGTTACCACATATGACTACCACATTTTCACACAAGTGCATGTGCAAGTTCATGCATTATATTCTGTTATACAGAGAGGTAGTGAGGTTTTTACAAATACCTTATCCTAATTTTCACATTAGATTAATGGCTTTAATCTAGTTGATCTGATTAGGATTTAGCCTAGTCCTGATATTCTGCAAAAAGTGTTTCATCAAAATCCTAAATGGAGGTCTTGGAATCAAGGTATTCTTAAAAATTTGTTGGCTTTGTTTGGGTATCAGAATTTTATAGCATAATTTTCAGATTGTTTGGATATTACAGTTTGTTAAATTTTATTTTTTGTTATTATAGCTAGAAACACATAGCCTAAGTAAAAACCCAACTATCTTTGTAGGCAGTAATTATTAATATATGCACCAGCTTTCACTCTGATCATCAGCTTTTATAATGGTCAAATGAGAGGTGGATGTTTCAATGGTCCCTGCAGTACCAGAGGGATAGGCCGTCACAGCAGCATAGACAGACTTCAGCTGCTGATTGGTTCCTATCCTACAGTGCACTGTGCTGCTGGCTTCCCTGCACAGCCTGGGAAGGAGGCATCAATATGTATGACAGATGGGAGGGGCTCACAGGATATTTGGAGAGATTTTCAATAAATGATCAAAAAAAAAAGCCTTTTTGAAGCACATTTTTTCTTTATTTAAATGAGTATAATGTACTAGCACAATAATAAAGCCTGTTGCTTTTTTATATTTTTGCATTATGCCATTTTTTTGCCTTATGACATGTAATGTTTTTAATTATTCCTTTGTAGGCCATCCCCAGGACCACGGAAACGCCAGTCTGTTCAGTGCAACGACAACAAATCTCATAATAACCGCTTTAGTGCAGCAGCAAAAGGTCCAAATCTTCCATCTGCTAGAAATGCAAATAATGTGAAAATGAAGCCAGTTCGAGCACGTGAAAAGAAAGATGCTTTAATAAAGGTAAAAGATGAAAATGTAGCTCAGATTTCTTTTCTTGTACCTCTATATTGCTGCTTATAAATGTATATTTGCTTACACGAGGAGGTTTGTAGTATGCTCCCACAATCCCCATATACCGTATGCTGTGAAAAGTTTAACCCATGTCTCTTCAGCCTTAGGAATATCCTCTACAACTTTTCCTGTATCCTAGGTTTCAAATCATGCTTAAAATACAGACACTAACTATAACTATGTAACTATAACTGTAACTAGGATTTTGACAACTCATATACATTTTTACTGGTTTTACTGCATTTTTCATTGTTTTTTGCATGTAAAAAAATGTATGTTCAGTATTTGTTATTCCTCTACTGCTGCATATAGTAGTATTGTTATTATTTCTATTTTGCAAATGTATCTGCGTCATCTGGGTCTTGTAAGGTGGTATCTGATGCTATGGGTACAAAGGTCAGTGGTAAAATCTTTTAGAGCACATCTCTGTGGAAGGGGCACACTGCATCTTTGGCATATTGCTGGTAGCTTTCATAATGATTTCTTTGCTGGACTAGAATATCTGAGTTATTTTGGCCCAGTTTTCTGTGGGCTCTATTCACATGCCATTTCTCTGTGGGGACCTGAGTTGTTAGTTTGGTAAAGAGGCCTGTCAGAAAAGGTTGCAGCTCAGGCTGAGAAAATTACTTAAACGAAAAATATACCCCTGAACGATGTAGGTGTCTATAAAAAATATATTGCATAAAAGAGCTCATATGTAAAACTGTGCTTTCATGTAAATAAATTATTTTCATAATATACTTGTCATTCGGTAATCCTAAATAGAAAATTGGCATTTTAGGAAATAAGGGCCTCCCCGGGATCCTCCAATACAAACCAAACTGTAATATCCTGCCTGAAGTTGAACCAGGGACCTAGTGTTTCTGTTACCATTGCTCAGGCCCTGGTTTACTCCCATTGCTATACTTGTAATTGCAAGTAGGGCAGGGCTGTGTTCACCTGTTATCAATCTGACCCCTGTTGATCGGTGTAAGCCATAAGGCTGCCTATAAAGTCCCCTGCTCTGCACTGAATCATTTCCCAATATAGGTTCTGTTTAGTAGTTCTTGGGTGCTGATATTATACTGATATCTGTCTTTGACCCTCTGCCTGTTCTGACTGATGTTTTGCTGCCTGTCCTGACCCTGGCCTGTAACCTCGACTACGCTTCTGTTCCTGATTTTGTACCTTATTGTCTGATCCTTGCTATTGACCTGGCTCATCCCTTGACTATGCTTCTTGTCCTCCATTCCTGTGCCACGTGCGGTTTCCTTGCCTACCCAGAGCTCTCTCCCTGGTCCTCTCACGCTAAGACCTGGCAGGACCCCAGGTGGTTGTTATAGGTAGAAGACTGAGCCGTGACCGGGACCTTGGGATTGTTCTGGGTTTGGGATACCAATCATAACACAAACATGTTGGATCACATGAGGCACTTATTCCTGTTACAGTTATAGCTGCTTTATTTCTGGCCGGGTGATCTTTGAAGCAGCACAGAGAATTTCATAATATGGGGCTCAAGGGAAAAGCTATTTACTGATCTAGATTCTTTAATATGCCACTTATGATGTAAGCTATCTGTTGCTTAAAGGAACACTTAACACCAAAAAATGAAAGTGTCTTAAAGTAATGAAAATATAATGTACTCTTGTGCTGCACTGATAAATTGGTGTGTTTGCTTCAGTATACAATGGGATGCTACAGAACTTATCTGTTATCTACTGCAGGGGTCACCAACTGCCGGGCCACAGCCCAATACCGGGCTGTGTACATACTTAAACTGGGCCACCTAGTCCAAATTTGACACAGCGTGCCTGAATTTGACGCAGGCGCACATAATTTGAGACTTGATTGCACGAATTTGATGCAACAAGCGCAGTTGACGCCGCCCTGGTCCTTGCAAAAAATTAGGGCTTTGCGCCAGTCCAAGTGCAGGGAAACAGAACATTGAATTGCCATTCCTTTAAAATATTTTTAATTTTTTCGTGTTACCGTTCCTGTTTTGGTGCCATATTTTGTTTTCATTATCTTCAAGGTGTATCCGAAGAGGGCTCCTATGAGAGTTTGGCATTCTCAAGAGCAAATTGCGTTTTAGTTATGGTAGAAATGTTGGTGCCATCTTGGCTCTGCACGGCTCAGTCATAGCGTCTTCCTGCTGTAAATAAGGAGTGAGCATCTAGTTTTGCTTGTGTTTAAGCTTAGAAGAAATCTGGAAAGGTTTAAAAGTTCAAAGCACCACAGAAAACTTCAACATACAATTATTTGTCAGCTAATTATAGCTTTAAAAGTTTACAGTGAACAGAGTCCTCTTAAAGTCCTTCTTTCTGCTGGATTGCTTGTGATTATCCCAAATTTAGCTATTGCTTTTACTCGGTTGTCTCTCTCTCTAGTGAAACTAATCTGAAATGGGGTAATTATTCTGGGAAGAATTTACTGAAGCATATCCGCCATAATTTCTGCTATAAAAATAGGGCAAGGGTGCACTGAACAAATCTGCCTGAAAAGTATGATTCCCATTATACACAGATATAACAAATATGTGGCATGTAAGGATCATAAAATAGTGAAAACAAATTTTCTTGGAGGGCAATTCAGCTTCTGCAATAAAGCACCCTTATTGCATATTATGTGTCATAAGAGCCCCTAACTGTACTAGTATTTTCAGAGTACACACTCTGACAAATCCAACATGGGTAAAAGCTTCTTTCTGCACCAAACTGCAATGCTTTGATAAAATGCATGCCACAAACAACAATTATTTATAAAAATAGTTTCATAAAAATCAGAATAATCATTGAAATAACAATAATTAACAGTGTGATTAGTGGTCCAAATACCTGATCCCAAAAGTCACACAGTTTTTATTGGAAAAACAAAGGACAATTATGAAATGAATAAATAAAACTTTAAAAAAAAGTATGTGTTTGTTTATGAATGTGTGTATACTTACAGTAAATGTCAATGTGTGATTGTCTGTATATGTGTGAGTGTGCGAATATATATTTCCATATAATTGACCCTTGATATATTCATGTCTCCTGCTAGAATAACGAAGTTAGAAAAACAGGCAGGTACATTAGAACATGTAAAAAAATATTAATGCAAAAATGTATTTAGAATATAATCATATGAATATGCATTGGTGAACATCTGTTCCATGCACTGAAAGGTCTGAGGCATGTGCACCAGGACCTCTACATGGGTTTTTTTTATGAGTTCACCTGAATTTACTGGATTGTTTTTTGTTTATCCCGCTCTCTTTTGCAATAAAGGTAAAAAAGTGGGGGGCTATGGATGTATCAGACATTATACATCATAGTATATAATGGTATATATTACATATACAGTGCAATCCTCTTTACATCCCCTGATTTTACATTGTTTTGTGGTCCCACCTATATATTATGTATAATACATTTCCCTGATTTTACATTTTTCTGGATTTTACACGTTTTTCTGGTCCCCTGAAAATATGTAAAATGGGCATTCTACTGTATATTATGTATTTGCTCTAAGACCATGCTGCATGTGTAATGATGGAGCCTTCCACCATGGAGCCACCTGGCAATAGGGCCTATTGTTCCAAAGACAGAGTGCATTCAAAGAAGAGTTAGGACTCTTTCCATTCTGTATCACTCAATAGCAATGTTAAAACACTTAATAGCTTTTTTGGGGTTCTTCAGAAACATAATATTTCCATTGCCCAGCATCTTGAGTTTACCTGAATGTTTGGTGGTGGTATGGGAGAGAGGGTTGTCCTGTGTCCTAAAGGTTGCAGTTGTAAATTCCGTTCCGTTGTTTACTAATGCTACCAACCAAAGTGTTGCTTAGATCCTTCCCTGTCTTCTAGCTAGTTAGCTTGGGTTCAGCGTGGCATTGCCTACCTGTTGTGGGTTCCTACTTGATGATGTGCATAGTTGAAATTATGACTTGTCTTAACCTAGTATCATTAGGGTGAAGTGCGAAAACTGTTTATTTTTTTTTTTGTCTTTTGCCTTTAGTAAGCCCATATCTTTACTGACACAAAAGCATGTCTTTATGGTATATAGCAGTGCAGTCCAACTTCTGTGCTACCGAGGGCTGGAATTTTTCTGGTCTACATGGTGGAGGGCCGATAATGGAAGCCAGCATTAGCCACTCACAGTTTTAGACCACACCCATGTTACCACAAAACCATGTCCACATTAATAGCACACCAAAAAAACCAAATGGTTGGTGCTCATTGCAGGGATATCACTCATGTAAAAAAAAAGTCATATTAAGACATACCCTTAAATCCACATACCTCCTCCTCCCCTGTGGCCCCACACAGTGCCCCCAGCACATGATTAAACACCTTAGGGGCCCATAACAATTTTCAAATGCTAAAAAAAACCCAGAACAAATACCAGGCTTATGGCAGACACGGGCAGCAGAGTATGGCAGACACGGGCAGCAGAGTATGGCAGACACGGGCAGCAGAGTATGGCAGACACGGGCAGCAGAGTATGGCAGACACGGGCAGCAGAGTATGGCAGACACGGGCAGCAGAGTATGGCAGACACGGGCAGCAGAGTATGGCAGACACGGGCAGCAGAGTATGGCAGACACGGGCAGCAGAGTATGGCAGACACGGGCAGCAGAGTATGGCAGACACGGGCAGCAGAGTATGGCAGACACGGGCAGCAGAGTATGGCAGACACGGGCAGCAGAGTATGGCAGACACGGGCAGCAGAGTATGGCACACCCAAGGACAATAGGGCAGGCAGAATTTGGCAAACCCAAGGAGCATTCAATCTGTCTGGGTCTCAGGTGTGAACAGTACAGAATTTTAGGATGTGAACAATAGAGGTGTCACAGGTGTGAACAATGCAGGGGGATTACATGTGTGAGCAATGCAGGGGGGATTACATGTGTGAACAATGCAGGGGATTACAGTCTGAATTTGAGGTTTAAGCAATGCAGGGGCCAGTTAATGTCTGTAGTGATAAATCTTACACATGGTAAGCAGACACAGCAGGCAGACTTTCATGTGGAGGGACACACAAGGAGGGGCTCAGGCCGCATGCCCTGGTATATAGCATTGATTTAGAAAGATGTGATTATGTTTCATATTGAAGGGCTTGTGGATGGATAAGTTATAGTAAAGTCCATACTATAGGTTTGAAAGTATGGCAGGCTCATGAATTATTAGACTATTGAGAATACAGTGATTTGTCCTTTTTGAAGTAAGATGTGAGGCTGTAAGAGGTCTCTCAATAAAGTTTAGCTTTCTGCCATTAAGCTTATATGGTACACCATTTGGTAGACCAGGATCTGTCGCCTCCTTTTGTTTTTTGTTTTTTTTTGCAGTATTCTTCACAATAGGTCCCCTTGAATACGGACATAATTCTATCGTTTTTGGTTTGTATATATAGTTTAAAGGAAAATTTCAGTAGGTTTTACTGCATTTTAAAGATAGGCTGTGCAAAATATAAAAATGTTTTCATAGCTAGCGAAATAATGTAATCTATGAAGACTGGAGTGAACAGATGTCTAACATAATAGAACACTACTTCCTCCTTTGCAGCTCTCTAACTTGGTATTCAATAAGTGACTTGAAGGGCGACCACATGGGATATAACTATTCAGTGAGTTTGCTTTTGATCCTAAGCATCTTAGGTTACGTTAGACATCTGTTCGTTCCAGCCTTCATTTATTAAATTTTTGGCTAACTAACTATACAGTATTATAAATATTTTATATTTTGCAGTTTTTTTTACCCAGTTTGTTTTAAACTGTACAGTTACTTTATTCAAAGTTTGCGTAGACACTGAATGTGGTGACCATAAAAGGTCTAGGTCCAAGACCAGATTGGCTTCCAGTGCACATATTTAATTAACAGAAATTGTCTCCATCTTACTTGGTTGTGTTTTTTTCTTTTTTTTTTTCTGTGTTCAATTAAACATTAATATGTTATGCCACACAAGCGTAATGCAAGGCTTGCTGTGTTGATTATACTATTCATTCACTTTGATTTTGTTACATTCAAAGAACAAGTCATCTGCTGATGTGTCGGAAACGGAAGTGAAGAGATTTGATGGCAGTGGTTATGATAAGGACTTGATAGAAGCATTAGAGCGAGACATAATTTCACAGAATCCAAATATCCGATGGTAAGTTTAATATTTTCAATCACTGTCATTAATTTAATCATGCACTGAAATTTATGCTTGATAGGTTTTTATGAATTATTTTTGAGTTATAAATACAGGTATGGGTCCTGTTATCCAGAATGCTCCGGACCTGGGTTTTCTGGATAATGGGTATTTTTGTAATTTGGATCTTTATACTTTAAGATTAATTATATCTTAGTTTAGATCCAGTTCATTTGTCATTGTCATTTTGTTTCAAAGCCTTTCAAATATTTTATATAGGGATGACATTGCAGATTTGGAGGAAGCCAAGAAATTGTTAAAGGAAGCTGTGGTACTTCCAATGTGGATGCCAGAGTTCTTCAAAGGCATAAGAAGACCATGGAAGGTAATACAGATTTTGATTGTTTTATATGTTTTTTTATTGATGCATATGTTGTGGGACAACTTTATATACAGCAGATGTCGGTCCTTTTTTATTGATATTAAAAAAAAGAAAACAATTGCCATTAGATTTACCATATTCTAATGCAATTTAAAAAAATTGAGGGAATGAAATATAAAGAACTTAAATAAAGTGGTGGCAGAATTACACCATCATATATTACATTTGAAGATTTTATTATTGTATATAGCTGAAATATACTCCATTCTTATAAATTCTTTCCCTCTTTCTATTTTGTGATTGAATAACCATAAACAAGAAGTGGGAGCAAACCAAAAGCAAAGTAATAGGATGTTAACTACACAATAGTTAACAGAACCAACCAATGCCTTTGTCTTTTGGTTAACCTATTGAGTTAAAGGGGTGGTTCACCTTTAAGGTAATTTTTAGTATGTAATAGAATGGCAAATTCTAAGCAACTTTCAATTGGTTTTCATTATTTATTCTTTATAGTTTTATAATTATTTGCCTTTTTCTTCTGATTCTTTGCAGCTTTCAATTGGGCGTCATTGACCCCTTCTAAAAAGGCTACAAATGTATTGTTAAAGGGATACTGTCATGGAAAAACATGTTTTTTACAAAATGTATCCGTTAATAGTGCTACTACAGCAGAATCCTGCATTGAAATCCGTTTTTCAAAACAAGAAATGGATTTTTTTATATCTAATTTTAAAATTTGCTATGGGGCTAGACATTTTGACATTTCCCAGCTGCCCTCAGGTCATGTGACTTGTGCTCTGATAAACTTCAGTCACACTTTACTGCTGCACTGCAAGTTGGAGTGATGTCATTACCCCTCCCTCCTACAAGCTGCTGTAATGTAAATAGAGCCTTGTCTGCTGAGCCTGTCAATTGAACAATAGGCAGGAATCAAGATAAGCTCCCACTGACACCACTTCAGAAGGATTGAAATAAGATAGTCATGTGATCACTGCCCCCACTTACGTTTAAAAAATAAATATATACATACATATGTAGTGTACAGCTAGATTCTCGTGTCGTAGTGCGACCTGGCTTTTCATTACAGAGTGGCTGCCTCCAAGCACACAGGTAATGCTGTGCCTGCTGTTAGAGCAGCACAGGATGAATGTGTAATGAGCAGAAATGGAAGCCCCCATGAGAAAATACAAACTAAAATAACTTAAGGCGTGGATTTGTGGATTAACATTTTATTTGCCAGACAGTGTTTATGGATGTGTGTTTTTTATAAAAATGCAAAAAAAAAAAAAAAGTTTAAACTGACGACAGATTCCCTTTAAAAATACTTTTTATTTCTCACCTTTCTAGTAAGATCTTCTCCTATTCATATTCCAGTCTCTTATTTAAATCAATGCTTGGTTGCTAGGGTAACTTGAACCCTAGCTACCAGATGTTTATAATGCAAATTGAGGAACTGCTAAATAAAAAGGTAAATAACTCAGAAACCTTAAATAATAAAAAATGAACACAGGAATCCATTGTCCTATATTTAAGTGAATTTCCTATTCCACAATTGGATAACCAGCAAATGGTGTTCCTTGATAATGACATTACACTACAAGAAGTAACTGAAGCTCTTCATTCCCTCCCGAATAATAAGACCCCAGGTGTGGATGGTCTCCTGGCTGAGTGGTATAAAACTGTGGCCATAGAGGTAATTCCCAAACTGTTATAATGAGGCAGCTGTTGAACATAAGCTTCCACCCTCACTGTATCGGCCTTGGCAAAAGATGGCAAAAACCCAGAGTCTTGCGATTCCTATGGACCCATCTCACTTATCAATACGGATGCTAAGATATTGGCGAAAATCCTGGCCAATCAGTTGATTAAGCTCATAACCACTGTCTTTCACCTAGATCAATCCGGCTTTATGCCCACTAAATCTACCTCCATAAACCTGAGACCGCTGTACACAAATCTTCAAATGGTTCATGATAATTCTGGCTCCTGTGTTATTGTATCTCTTGACTCTGCTTAGGCTTTCGAGACAATAGAATGGCCCTTTTTGTGGGAAGCTCTTAAACTATTCGGATTTGGATCCAAATTTATTTTATGGATTAAATTACTATATGCGGACCCAGTAGCATATAACTAGCACCCAGTCAATAACTCCACATCACCACACTTTCCATTACACAGGGGTACTTGTCAGGGCTGTCCATTATCCCCATTACTATTTGCACTGGCAATAGAGCCTTTGGCCATAATAATTAGGCAGGCTAAGAATATAGAGGGACTCTGGTATAAAACTTGTGAAGAGCGCATTGCATTATATGCAAATGATGTTCTGCTGTTCCTTGCAGATCCAGGTCCCTCTCTTCAAAATGCTTTATCTCTTATACAAGAGTTTGGGATATATTCTGGTTTAAAGGTCAATTGGGATAAATCCTCCATCTTGCAGATTGATTCCATCCCTCGTGACCTTCGGTCTCCAAACATTAAATTACAATGGTCTGATCAAATTAAATATTTGGGAATCAGTGCTACTGCCAAAGAGAGTAATTTTGTCGATGACAATCTAAACCCACTACTTCGCAAATTTACCACAACAATAATGTCCTGGAAAGGCCTCCCTCTAACAATCTGGGGGAAGATTAACCTATTCAAAATGATTTTCCTTCCCAAATTCTTGTACCTTTTTCGGAATTTTACTATGAAATTATCTCGGATGTACTTTGATAGGGTTAACAGTGTTTTGATTTTATTCATCTGGGCTGATAAAAAACCCAGAATTTCATGGATCCCTCACAGCTGTAATACCAAATGGTGGCCTAGGCCTTCCAAATTTGTGGTTTTACTATCTAGCTGCGCAACTGTCCCACTTGCATGACCGGTTTGTACCAAATCCGGAAGACCCTAATATGTTATTTCACTCCCTTATTTTGGGTTCGATTGAATCCCTTGACCATTGTCCCAAGAGGAAATTGAGTGACTCTAATGCTCTGCCGCCTGTGTTGAGGGCCCCATATGAGGCGTGGCAAACTACGCAGCTTATAAAGCAGGTACAACCTCCCCTGTTAACGCCATATACGCCTTTATGGGGTAACTCCCACTTTTTGCATCAGGGTTCCTTTCCCTCCACCCAGCAACGGCAGGGGTCTATTACTCCTGTGCAGTTGGATTTCTTCCATTATATGCAATTACAACATGCCTTTAAAGGGGAAGGAAACCTAGTTGGCGCAAACCTCCCCCCTCCTGTGTGTTGCCCACCCTCCCTCCTCCCCCCTGGCCTACTCGTCCCGCTGGGCAAATGCCCCAACTTACTTACCCTTCTGCGCAGGTCCAGTCCACGCGATCTTCTTCCTGCTTTGAACGACGTTTTAGCGCATGCGCAGTAGGAGTATTTCGCCGGTAAGGATCTACTGCGCATGCGCCAAAAGTCATGAAGTACTTTTGGTGCATGCGCAGTAGATCGTACCGGCGAAATCCTCCTACTGCGCATGCGCCGGTCAAAGCAGGAAGAAGATGTCGTCTGTGAACTCCCTGGACTGGACCTGCGCAGAACGGTAAGTAACAAGTTAGGGGCATTTGCCCAGCGGGACAGGTAGGCCAGGGGGGAGGAGGGAGGGTGGGCAACACACGGGGGGGGGGAGGGTTTTCGCACCAACTAGGTTTCCTTCCCCTTTAAGGCTCAATTTGGCTCAAGTCAGATTGTGTATCATAGTTTTGGGTTTGAGGGTATTCTTAGAGCAGAGGACCCTTGGAAGCTGGTTACTAAATTGTACAGAGCCCTACAAGACTTGGGGAAGTCCCCATTTGATCAAGCCCATCAAAAATGGCAATTACTTATACCAGAGCTAACTGATGACATTTGGGATGAAGCCACAAACACTAATTATAGTTTCCTTATTTCGACTAGAAATAGACTAATTAATTTTAAAGTCCTTCATCTTTATTATTTTACACCTCTAACACTACATAGGATTTTTCCAAATAAATCTCCAGCCTGTCCCAGGTGTCCGCACCCCACAGCTGATTTTTTGCACGTTATCTGGTCATGTCCATACATTGTTAAGTTCTGGCGGGAAATTGTTGAACGCCTCAGTAACACCATGGCGTTGCCACAGGTTCTCTCTCCTGAAGCTTGTCTTTTGGGAGTTGTGGATGATCTAGTTCCAGTGGCTCATGTTAGAATAATGTGCCGTACTTTATTTTATGCTAAGAAAGCCATAATTCTACACTGGCTTCAACCAAAACCTCCATCATTCAGATATTGGCTAAATTTGGTTAATCGTATTCTGCCACTCATAAAGCTCACGTATGAAGCACGCGGCTCTTCAACTAAATTTAAGAAGATTTGGGAGAGCTGGCTTGAAATATACCCCAATCCTAATGTTCTTTAAAGATCTACTCTGAGATTCTGTTATGTACGCTTATCAGACAAAAATGTGTACTTGTGTTCTCATCTTACGTAGACTGTTTATGCATAATTGATATGTTCTTTGATGTCAGTTTGCCATTTGTTGAATAAAATAAAACTTTTATAAAAAAAAAAATAATAAAAAATGAAAACCGATTGCAAATTGTCTCAGATAATAACTCTCTACATCACGTCTATGCACAATACCATCTTTTTATCAGATGTTTGGTTTCTGTAAACAAGATACATGGACAAGGAGAAAACTAGAATCAAAACAAAGTTTTGATCTCACAACTTTTAACAGAGCCAACTTGAGTCTTTTTGAAGGCTTTGTGTCTTTTGGTGGACCTATGAATTTGAAACTTTCTTCATCATGAGGTCTAGTCTATGGGTTTTATTTTAGCACATGGCACATTTTGAGTAGCACCAAGTCAAAATGCTTGCAATACTCTAGAGATTTACATACATAGGTATTCATAGTAATTATTTGATATTTTCATCACTCCTTCAAATATGCACCAATAGTCATTTATCCTTTTGGGGCAGGGTGTAAAGTATAAAAAGCAGGCACAAACTGCCATGTTTTTTGTACCTTACACTGCTCCTTGAGCCTTGAAGCAGCATTGCAATTAGGGATGTGGTAAGAACTGGGTGACGTGGGCATCCCCTGAAATGTTGAGCTTGTGTTTTATTCATAAAGTGAATGTTCTGTGATGTGTCTGGATACAATGAGCCAGAGAGCCCTGTCCTCTAGCTTTGCTCCGATTAACTCTCAAGCACCTACAGTACTGCTAAATGGGCCCTAAATATTTTCATTAAAACATATTTGAAGAAAAAAATCACTATTCACTGTTTTTAGTTATTTAGATATGTTTCTATGGTAATTTAGGTCGAAAATATATATCCAAGTACTAGTTTAAACTTTTGTATTACATTTGCTTGATTATTATATGTTTTGATATTTAAAAGTATTGCTAACGGTGGGGTCTCCAGACATTGTTTTAAAAAATATTTTTCATAACATGTACATTTTTCATTGATTTTAAGGGAGTGCTAATGGTTGGACCTCCTGGAACTGGAAAAACTCTCTTAGCCAAGGCAGTAGCCACAGAGTGCAAAACAACATTTTTCAATATTTCCTCATCTACACTTACATCCAAATACAGAGGAGAATCTGAGAAACTAGTTCGTCTTTTATTTGAAATGGTGAGTACTTATATTATAGAGTAAAACATCAAGATCATTCTTTTCGTTTAACAACACAGGTAGTGAAGTGATTTCAAATTGCTTAAAAACCAGAGGTTTTTTTTTTCTACTGGTGGTGAACACTAGTGAGAAAAGGGATTATATTTTTCCAATTCTTTACAATTCTGATGAAGATAGTGCGGGCTTGCAAACAGTTGCTGGCATTTCCACCAGTAGTGAAACACTATATGATACATTAGCCTTAATCTGTAGATCACTTGCTTCTCTTTTTTGTGCTGATGGGATGACCTGGATCCCATGTCATTCTCATTGTGCATAAAATCATAGAGAGAGACTTACATTTGACAACATTGTTTCAGTTCATTAAATTGCAGCAACCAACCATAAATATGCTTTCAATGTTTTGTATGCAATAAACTTAAGCTTCCAATTGGTTACTTTGCTGCAATAAAATACAACTTTTATTTTTCCTTTCTTTACTGTAACTACAACCTAATCTTTTTTTTTTTCCTTGGCTGCAAATACTGATCAGAAGAAAATAGGCATGCAATAAATATGTGTATTTATTACCTATTTATGTTTAGGCAAGGTTTTATGCTCCAACAACAATATTCATTGATGAAATTGACTCCATATGCAGCAGAAGAGGCACCTCAGAAGAGCATGAAGCAAGTCGAAGAGTAAAAGCTGAACTTCTTGTTCAGATGGATGGTAATTTTAAATATAGGTTAATGTGTAGAAATGCAATTTATTTGCTTTCCAAATATGGGTTCACATTAGTGGTAGAGGCATTAATGATGCCTGAGTTTTTACAAGGCACAAGATGTCATAAAGGAAAACTGTTCTCTGCCGTTATCTTTGAGTACTTTATGAATACGGGGTATCTGTTGGCTCTGAATTGATGCAAGTTTTGGACATTTTGTCAATACAACATTAGATTTGCAATTTTGTAAAAAAAAAAAAAGAAAAACATTTTAGTGTAAAAATTTTTACAACAAGGACTGATTTATTAATTTTGAGGAAAGGGGTTGGGAAAATATGGGGGGGAGTTCTCATTGGCACTTTTCTATTTCTTTCCCAATTGCGTCTTTTTACCTTATATTTTTACTTTTTGAAGAATACAATTAAAAAATAAAAATTGAAGGGGAAAATTAAATGAGACAAATACTATGTGAGTGAGATAACTGATGTCAGTACTTTTATCTCATTCTACCTAATCCCCTATTGTATGGCTAGTGTCACTATTCCAATAAATATCTAGATTGCAAAGTAGGCTTCGGTTAATGTGGACATCAAACAAAATTTAAAAGGTAACAGGAAGGGGCAAATTTACTTACCTTCGAAGTTGCGCCAGCATTGGCTTCGCCCCACTTCACTAGGCATAGGAAAAAAATGTCAACTTTTTTTGGACCATCCCTATCTATTTAAGAGGCTCAAGAGGTAACATTACGTTCATGAAAATCTGCAACTTAGTGAATTAGTGTAGCTACGTCCCTTCGCCAGAGTGCAACTTCGTCTGGCGTAAGGGTGCGAAGTAGCGCTAGAGTAGGTCAAATGATGGCAAAATGACGTCACACTGGCGAATTTTCGCTAGCGTTAGCTACTTCGCCCTTTAGTAAATTTGCCCCGAAGAGAGGAGGGAGGCAGCTAACACCAATACTGAGAAAAGCAGAATTGCTCGCAGCAGCATCACCAGCTAGATAGAATGAAGAGGAAAGTATCCTTACAGAAGTCTTTCCAGAAACTGTTATAATAGAGCAGTGGATTTGGTTTATGTCCTATCCCATTATGTACAAAAATAAATTATCCATTTCATCCATTGCCTCCTCGTTCTCCTAAACAATATTAAATAGGCTTCCTTATATGCTAAAATGTTCTTGCCAGATGTGCAAGCAATATTACTTGGTGTGTGGTCTGTACATTGATAAAATAAAGAGTTGACGCACATTTGAAAATTCAGTTATAAGATTTATTTGTCCCAGGAATGCCCTATGGGATAACAACTTATCTTAATACTGTCCTTTTCGTATTTTTTTTTCTTAGGTGTGGGTGGTGCATCTGAAAATGAGGACCCATCTAAAATGGTAATGGTTCTTGCAGCAACCAACTTTCCATGGGATATCGATGAGGCTTTGAGGAGACGCTTAGAAAAAAGAATATACATTCCTTTGCCATCAGGTGAATCTGAGTATAAATTTTCAGCTGGAATAATATTTAAGTATTGCAAACAAACTATTTAGCAGTGTGGAAACTATTTATGAAATTAGGTAGGGTTAAAGTTTGTGGTTATGTTTCATGTATTTATCAATAATAAAAAACAGGGAAAGAAGATGAAACTTAAACCTATTTGAGGAGGCCATTTGAAGGTCTAAAAATTGTGGAAATTGGAAGATAACATGACCTATAACAAAGCCTATCCAAACGTATGTTAGCTGTGGAAATATTGAAGTTGTTCTATTATTATGAGTATTCATGAGTGGTACTAACTAAGTAGTGGTAATTTGAAAATAAGGATTAAGTTTATATAAACATCTTGTTTTACTGTCCGTGTATGGGGTTCAACTGCTCAAAAAAATATTGTCACGTTGTTTCAGCAAAAGGGAGAGAGGAGCTTCTACGCATAAATCTCAAAGAGCTGGAGCTGGCAGATGATGTCAACATTGAGTGTATAGCAGAAAACATGGATGGCTACTCTGGTGCGGACATTACCAATGTTTGCAGGTATGTTATTCATAGCTTTCCCTCCCCCCCTAAAATGAATGCTTAGGATTGTAACTTCACTCATATTGAGACCCATGTAAATTTAACTCACTGTGCAGTGCCATCCAAAATATCCAAATAGAGATATGATATCCCTACTGCATTGTTGATCCAGAGGAAAACCTCTTCAGTTTGCCTCAGAGGCAACCTTTCCTTCTAACTCAAAGAAAACAATTAGACTAGTCCCTGGATGAATCTTAATTTCAGTAGCTTTTTTGAGGGGGGGGGGAGAGAATGATATACTTCACAATGATACACTTTTTAGTGTCAGAGACTTCATGAAGGGGCTTGGCACCGAAATGTTTACTGGGATCTCACCTTAATAAGAGACCTTGGAATTTTTGCAGAGGCATTGAGTGGAGTGTGCCTTTGTTTCTATTTTTGTTTCTATGAAACAAAATAGAAACCTCCCACACAAAAAAAAAAAATCTGTAAACAGCATCTTTCAAATATTTAAAAACCTGCCACTTAGCTTGCTCAAAGTGTCAGACTGCACCATGTATACTCCTATTGCTCTCTCCTAGCTCAAGTGCTGGAGTTTTACTATAGAATTGTTATTCAGAGGATTGTGGGAGTTCAAAAGTAAATATGTAACATAGCAGATTTGGGTCAAGTATGGGCCACCTCTGAACACTACGTGGGAGAAGATTTTTATCACATTTTTCAGTTTAATCTGATTGATAATAGCACCCCTAATAGTGCCACAGAGTGGGATCAGGGCTTTGACTACACCATTGTGTGATATAAAAACTGGTTGAAAGATAAACCTCAATTTGTTTTAACTGATTTCAAAAGGTATCTTTTAGTATTACTCTATACCAGGGGTGCCCAGACTTTGTCACACTGGGATCTACTCTTGACACCTGGCCCCCATCAGGAGATCTATCTTGGTAACGCGCCCAATTTTTTTGACCATAACCAATTTTTTAAATGTTAATTTTACAAAATTTGGCTGGTTATGAAAGTTTAAACACACCCTTTCCCTCCATGTTTGCTGCTCAGCCCTCCCTTCCCCTCAGTGCTTGTTGCTGTCAGCTCTCCCTTCTGTGTCCCTGCTTGTTGCTCAGCTCTCCCTTCTGTGTCCCTGCTTGTTGCTCAGCTCTCCCTTCTGTGTCCCTGCTTGTTGCTGTCAGCTCTCCCTTCTGTGTCCCTGCTTGTTGCTGTCAGCCCTCCCTTCTGTGTCCCTGTTTGTTGCTGTCAGCTCTCCCTTCTGTGTCCCTGCTTGTTGCTGTCATCTCTCCCTTCTGTGTCCGTGCTTGTTTCTGTCAGCCCTCCCTTTTGTGTCCGTACTTGTTGCTTAGCCCTTCTTGCTTCTGTTCTTATGCTCTCTTTCCCTCCCTCCCGTGCTGCTGTTCTTGTGCTCTTCTTCTCTCCCTCCTGTGCTGCTGTTCTTGTGCTCTTCTTCCCTCCCTCCCGTGCTGCTGTTCTTTTGCTCTCCCTCCCTCCCGTGCTGTTTTCCGTCCCGTACTGCTGTTCTTATGCTCTCCTTCCCTCCCTCCCGTACTGCTGTTCTTGTGCTCTCCTTCCCTCCCTCCCGTTCGTGCTGCTGTTCTTGTGCTCTCCTTCCCTCCCTCCTGTTTGTGCTGCTGTTCTTGTGCTCTCCTTCCCTCCCGTTCGTGTTGCTGTTCATGTGCTCTCCTTCCTTTCCTCCTGCTGTTCTTGTGCTCTCCTTCCCTCCCTCCCGTTTGTGCTGCTGTTCTTGTGCTCTCCTTCCCTCCCTCCTGTTTGTGTTGCTGTTCATGTGCTCTCCTTCCTTTCCTCCTGCTGTTCTTGTGCTCTCCTTCCCTCTCTCCTGTTCGTGCTGCTGTTCGTGTGCTCTCCTTCCCTCCCTCCCATCCTGCAGCTGTTCTTGTGCTCTACCTTCCATTAGTTTTGGCTCCTCCTGTGCAGCCTTCTTTCCCTCCGTGCTGCTCCTGCTCTTGTGCTGCTTCTCTTCTGCTTGCCCGTCCGCCCTGTGTTCTTCAGTCCAGCCCTGCCCTTCCTCCCTCCCTCCAGCCCTGCCCTTCCTCCCTCCCTCGCTCACTCACTCCCGACATCAGCCCCAGGTTGCGGTCTACCAGGAACATTAGCGTGATCTACTGGTAGACTGCGATCGATTTCCTGGGCACCCCTGCTCTATGCACTGCAACATTAGCCCCATAATATGGGACAACTATATCAAGAGCTTTGCATGACACTAGCTTTTATGGAAATATTGAAGCCACTACTTAAAAACAAAAATCAAATCTCCAGTTATAACTCTGCTCTAATTTACCAGGTGCAACCACACACACACAAACCCCCATCACTGCTATCCTCCAGACTACCTGTACAGGGCTGCAAAATTACAAGCTTAACATTTTGTCTGTCTTTATTTTGCAACTTATATTGTTATCAGAATCTGAAATAGACTAGTGAAATAGAAGATCATTTATTAGCTGTATATTACCCCACAAAACTGCCATGGGAAGATAAACTGAGGATACCTTCTATCCTTGTTCTTTCATAAATGCAGGTTGTTGTAAAAGCACTTTTCTAGTAAATGGGTGTGCATTCACTGTACATACTTACTGCATCAAAAAAAAATCTGGTTGATATTAGATACAAAGTTAAAGAGGGCCTGTCTCCATGGTGGCAATTGGAAGTTAAGACTTAATAAATATATATATATATAGATAGATAGATAGATAGATAGATAGATAGATAGATAGATATATCTATATCGAGGAGTTTCATGACCATATAAAAACACGAGGCCGAAGGCCGAGTGTTTTTATACAGGTCATGGAACTGCGAGGTAACTTCTAATATCCTCATATTTTACAACAGAGGGTACTTTATTTATTATAATACACAAATTTCAATGAGTCATGTGACCGAAATGACATCAGAACTCACCGTTTATAACTGATGACATCAGAACTCACCGTTTATAAGGATATAATTTACAGGATATTCATCATCTCAATGATCCTCACTCCTCTTGGCCAATCTTCTCATACACCCGGGTGCTGCTCCTGGGTTATAGTAGATACACACGGAAAATAGCAGCGCACTCCTGGGATTTCATCAATACAAAATTATTTTATTAACTCATCATTGTAGTAATCGACGTTTGATAAAGGCTCTGGACACAAGCCGAAACGTCGATTACTACAATGATGAGTTAATAAAATAATTTTGTATTGATGAAATCCCAGGAGTGCGCTGCTATTTTCCGTGTGTGTGTATAAACGTTGTGTATAAACGTTGAACCGTTTGACGAGAGTGCCGGCTCCTCCATTGGCTCTACTAAGATTTATTTGTGCCTGGCACCCGTGTATTTTTACTACTTATACATCTTTATTCGAATGCTAATACCATGGTTGGCGCTGCAATATTATCTTTTGGATTGACGCTTCAACCCCTGGAGGTCTTTTAATGGTCTGGATAGTGGCTGGCTGGGTCGAAGCCGACGGTGATGGCCGACCGACAAGAGGGGACGTGGTCAGCCTGCTGCTAAGTTCCCCGCAGTGAGCAGGAGCCGTATTTCGTGAGCGCAACGAGCTGCGCTCTAGTGGTGGCATAGCGCTGTCGATTGGGCGCCATGGGCTGGATAGATGACTTTGGAGCGTTGTGATCGGGCGACCCTGTGCATTTGCACCTACCCTAGGGGCTCTGGATATTGAGACGCTGGCACCGCATGTAATTTATTTCTCAATTAACTTATATTGACGCTTACGATGCAGCATGTGTGCACAAGGAGCTTTTCGCCCTTCCATTACGGGTTCTCCATACATTACATCTCCAGTCCTAACAAGTCTTCCAGAGGATGATGAGATCTGATCACGGCCTGCTTTGCCGTACGGGGCACCCATATTATACATCTTCAGATAGCTAGAGACTGGTGTATATGGTTCAAGCTGGAAAGATGCGATACATGTACTGCCGTTTTTTTCCCCGAGTAAGTTAAGCATATTAACCTTTGCGATGAAGATTGCAAGCCTTCTACCTCTGATGCCCAGATGAACAGATTACTTGTTTATACTGACTTATATTTTTCGCTTACACGTAATATACTCTTCTTGGAACATTGACTTTCTATATATCACTCGATTTTTTTAACTTTTTTAACTTTTTATTTTTTATTCTTTAAAATGCTTTAACTTTTCAGCTACTTGCTTTTTTTGAGATGCACTTTAATTATATATATTATTTTTACTATTATATGTTTTATATTGGGACTTGTTTAGCACTTAGATGGTTCAGGGAGTTTTTCAAGACAGGCTTGATACTCTTTATTTGCATATTTCACTCACTGGTTTCACTTACTTCATCACTTTATGCATTAACTGGCATTAATTGACACCAACAGGGCAACACTTTTATCTGTAAATAATATAATATAATATTCTTTTTTCTTTAGTAGCACAATTTCTTTCAGGCTTTTTGGGATTTTAACAATGAGGGTTTACAAACTATTCTTAGCTTTACACTGACGGGTTAACGACAAAATCAATAGGCAGGTTACATCAGATAATATATCGCTTATTTCTTTATATTAAAAATTAGACCGCTTATGAATATCTTATCCACTGCACCTGCATCTCAGCAAAGATGGATTGCTATTTAGTTATCGTTATTGTGGGGTTACTGAAACAGACCTTTGATCTTTACTCAAATGTAGGTATTTGTAACATTAGTAACATTTTAGACTGTGCATCACAGAGAGTTACAATATACATGATTTTAATTTTAACTGTGTGGTTCGCCTAGTAAGGGGTTTTAATATAAATGTATTTTTGTTTGATTTGTTTTTAATAAATACATAGAAATGTTTTTTAACAATTTGACGCATAGTGATGATGCTTATGATGACGTTAGCCAATTAAGTTCTTTCTCCCGCCAATATAGGTATATAATGCATTTTTGTATTGCCTATGTCACTTTGAGAAAGGCCTCGGAGAGGCCGAAACGTTAGTCGTTTTGCTAATAAAACATTTTTATTTCAATTTAAGTCCTGAGAGTGCGGACCTTCTTTGTGTGATGTATATATATATATATATGTATGTGTATATATATATATATATATATATATATATATATATATATATATATATATATGTATATATATGTATATGTGTATATATATATATGTGTGTGTATATATATATATATATATATATATATATATATATATATAGTATACATGCCATTTACAATATTGTGCATTATAATTTAATGTATTTTGTGTTATTTTTGCTGGACAGAGATGCATCACTGATGGCTATGAGGAGACGTATTGAAGGTTTGACACCGGAAGAAATTAGAAATCTCTCCCGAGATGACATGCACATGCCCACCACAATGGAAGACTTTGAGATGGCATTAAAAAAAGTGTCTAAATCTGTTTCTGCTTCTGACATAGAAAAATATGAAAAGTGGATTGAGGAGTTTGGATCCTGTTAACACAACTCCTTTGTTAACAATTTGCATTTATCAAAAACAGATCTGCATTGAGTCTTATATTTTTGAATTGTAATAATGTTTGAATGCCAGACGCTTTAACCTTTTGATATTTATGTAACTACATGAGTAATAAAAGCAAAACTTAATCTTGCAAAATTAAACTTTTTTTTCAGTTTACTATATAACAAATGCTGCACATATATTTGGTTCCAAAAATTTTTGTTTTAAAATTCCTATATTCAATTTAAATATTCAACAATATTTTATTAAGTAAATACATTTATAGAGAACTGAAATATGTTTCCTTAAAGAAACTCTACCACCAACATGGACAGTTCAAACTAAATATTATAAGGGGACAAGTATGTGCGACACTACTACTTTTTCTTCACTCCCACTTTAACCACACCCACTTACATATCTTTTTTGGATCTGTGTATTTTTCCTCAGAGGCTGCAGAACTATGCAATATTATTCAAATTACCCCAAACAATCAATCAATATTTTCAAGATATGTTTTTTGGTATAATAGTGTTGCAAAAAGTGTGGACTTTAAATGAAATATTCCCCTGTTAAAGACTATTGGGGCAATACTTCTCCTTTTGTCAAATTACACACCTGTAATTTGTAATTATAAGGTTAGTGACATCAGTGCTTAAGTTTTTGCAGGATTTCAGTCCATAATGTAAACTTTTTTTAAGCAATGCTGCATCTCCATGGCAATGAGTCACGAGACACATTCAATGGCTTAAAAAAATAGGTATATTCAGTTAAGAACAAATAAATAAATAAATTACTGCACTTTTACATGTCTACTCATCTATACAGGTACATCATACCTCCCAACATTTTGGAAATAGAAAGAGGGACAAAAAGATTTGGCGCGCCCCCCCTAATTACCATGTCCATTTTACAAAATTTATTATGTTATGAAAGTTGCACCACATTTCTGTGTTTTTTACGTTATTACAACTTTGCTAATGAAGGTGAATTTCCCTTTAAAAGGGAAGTAAAGTCTAAAATAGAATATGGCTCGAAATTTTGTATACTAAACATAAACTTACTGCATCACAAGCCTAATCAAACAAATGATTTATGCTTTCAAAGTTGGCCACAGGGGGTCACCATCTTGTAACTTTGTTAAACATCTTTGCAAGACCAAGACTGTGCACATGCTCAGTGTGGTCTGAGCTGCTTAAGGATCGTCATAAATTATCAAAACAGCACAAGTCAAATAATATCTGCCAGAAGCTGATACAGCAAGACTGATTAATAATCAGAATAGGCAGACTGCATTGGGTCCTGTGTTGTCATGTAATCTAATGTGGATTTTATTGTTTTTGTATTGTTAAGTACAAACTTTTTCCAACTCTGCAGAACCAGTGGCTGCAGCAAAATAATCCTCCAAATAGAATTACAGAATTCCAGACACTATGGGATGTAGAGGCAAAAATAAAATCCAATACAAATCTCTACACAGTCACCGATTGCTCTACAGGGAAACAAACAAAGCTGCTTGAGTTCTGCATGGGAAGTAAGGTGGGGGCTCCCCCTGCTGTTCATAAGTATAATTCTTTCCAGTAGGTGGGTAGGGTTTTCTGGCGTTTTGTTAGCATTTGGAAATTATTGTTAGGGGCACCTAAGGTGTTTAATCATGTGCTGGAGGGCACTGTGTTATCCACCGGGAAGGGGGATGGCATATCAATTTAAGGGTATGTTTTAATAAGACTTACATTTTCACATATTATGCAATGAGTGATATCCCTGCAGTGAGCACCAACCATTTGGTTTCTTAGCAATTCTTTCCCCTAGCGTAGCAGACCCTTCTTCCATTGAGGTGCAATCCATCATGCCTATATGAAAAAATCAGCCCAGATAAAAAAATTAGGATCAGCACACAAAATTCTTGTATAAACACATAATTTCTTATTTACCGGCGCCAACCATATGATATAATACCATATCATAATTTATGTGCACACAGTGTACACACATTCTGAAAGAGCTATTGGGTGTTGTAGTTCAGAAACAAATCACGAGAGACGCAATTTATATACTAATTAACCCTAACAAATATAACACCACATTTTTAGTGAATGGCATGACATACCTATAGAATTTGCTCCCAATAGTTGGTGGCTTGTTTTAATTGGACGTATTCTCTGCTATTTTGTGTCTTTGAAATAATTTGTAAATTACAAAGACACAAAATAGCAGAGAATACGTCCAATAAAATAATTTACAATTGTTGGGTACACTGTATAATGGGCACACATTTCAAAACTGCTTGCTTAAAAAGTGTTTATACATTATGTACAGGATATGATATTTTATACAAGATATAATAAAAGGTAATTTCAAACGTATTACTCGCAATCGCAAAACGAATGATTATTGTGAAAACTGACTGTCACAGTCAGATTTTCTGTTCGTCTGTGTTTATTCCCACTGGTTTATATTGTGGACCCACAAAGGATTGTCTGCACAACGTATTTCATGAAAATAACTATGGCAAATGTAATGGCGTTAGTGATTCGCTAAGGACAGAAAAAGTAGAATCTGTTCATCTCCAGGCTGGTTGCCTTCTAATTCTAAACACCGTATGACGCGCTATATGCGACTAGTTTGGAGGAGGCGACGTACTTATGACGTGGCAGCTTGAATACACGTTGCTGTGTTCCGGGAGCGTGCATGTAGGATGGCGGTGCTTCTGGAGACCACTCTGGGAGACATTGTTATTGATTTGTACACGGAGGAAAGACCTAGAGGTGCTGTTATCAACACTCCTATGAGCTTATTTTTGACGTTTATTTCCTCTGTTATCAATTTGATGTCTAAAGTGTTCTTTACTTTTATATTATCACTATGTCTTTGTTTGAAATGACTTGTGTTGTCGTTCTCTCTCTTTTCTTTTTGTAATGATAGTTACGCATGTCAGCTGGCTAGGGAGTGTTATAGGGGTTGTTCACCTTTGAGATAACTGTTTTAGTATGATGTAGAGAGTGATATTCTAAGACAATTTTCAATTGGCTTTCATTTTTTTTTATTTGTGGCTTTTGAGTTATTTAGCTTTTTATTCAGCAGCTCTCCAGTCTGCAATTTCAGCAATCTGGTTGCTAGGGCCCAAATTACCCTAGCAACCATGCATTGATTTGTACAAGAGACTGGAATATGAATAGGAGACACCTGAATAGAAAGAGGAGTAATAAAAAGTAGCAAGTACAATAAATGTGTAGCCTTACAGAGCATTTGTTTTTAGATGGTCAGTGACACCCGTTTGAAAGCTGCAAGGAGTCAGAAGAAAAAGGCAAATAATTCAAAAACTATAAAAAATAACTAATGAAGACCAATTGAAAAGTTGGTTAAAACTAGCTATTCTACAACATACTAAAAGTTCATTTAAAAGTGAACCACCCCAGGAAGAGACAAAGATACCGGAGCTAGTGAGATGACAAGTCATTTGTCTGTATTTATAATGCCATCTAAACAAATACTAAATAATTCATAAAATGAATTCATAAAAGATTTAATGACATAATTCTCAAACTGTGTTTTTTAAATTGACGTAAACAAAGTGGTGTTAAATAATATCCTAGAATATGATGATCAGGTGCCGTGAAAGAAAATACACATCTTTATATGGGGCAGATTTACTAATGTTAGAATGGTAAATTGAATTTTCAAATTTTTTTTGGTCAAAACTCGCAAATTCGAATTTGAAATGTATCGCACCTCGACCCTGGAAACCGTTCTAATTCTACTATTCTCCACCTAAAACCTGCCGAGTGCATGTAGAAGTCAGTGGCAGAGGTCCCTTGAACTATTTGAAGACGTTAATAGTAGCGATGAGCCATATTTTTGGCAAAGGACACCCAATATACTCCAATAGGAGAAAAAAAAAGTGAAACATCCAAAAAAAAAAAATTTGACGCACAAAAGTCGAATTTTTTGTTCTGAGGAAAACCATTCAAATTCGATTACAGTTTTCAGGTGGGGACTATTCCACCAAATTTTAGACATTAAAATTTTTTCATAAATAGCATACCATTCGAATTGTGAGTAAAATAGAATTTATTCGAGTTTGAAAAAATTCATATTACTCTAAAATTCAACCTTTTAAAAATAACCCTCATGGCTCATGTTACATTGTTTTTACTGATTTACTATATAAAGTATGGATACTGTGCATGTTGCCATAAAGTGGTGTAACTAGATATAACTGGACCCCATATATCTCCTGGGCACCCTGCAGATGCAGTTTCTGCTTGCTCTGTAGTTACGCCCCTGTTGCCATACACGGTATAGCCATATTTCTGTTGTTCTGTTATTTCTGCACCTGCTGGCGGCTTCTTGAGTGTGCTTACCGCGGTCGCACACTCAAGAAGCCACAGCAGGTGCGAGGGCTGTAAATACGACCTGACAGGCAAAGCCGCAAGACTGAGCAGCAAGCAGGATCCCTACCCTTGCTATAGATGTTCACTAGTTCCCGTCCCTGTTTCAAATGAGGGGTGGGTGTGTACTAAAGGTCCCTGCTAGAAGCACAGTAGGAGGGGGACAGGCAATCACAGCCCTGCAGTCACACAAGCAAAGACAGGCTTCAGTTCCCTTACACCTGCTGATTGGTTCCTGTCCCACAGTGCTGAATGCAGCCGGCTTCCCTGCACAAACTGGGAATTCAGGGAGCATGAAGTGGAAGAGAAGGGAGGGATTATTAGGGTTTTTGCAGAAATACTCAATAAACCAGCCTGAAACGCTACTTTTTGAAGCACTATTCTTCTATATCTAAATGAATATAACGCTACTTTTTGAAGCACTATTCTGCTATATATAGCTGTGGTACGTTTGTTTTTTTTAACACAATGTAAAAAAAAAAAAAATGCCCATTTGTAAGAGCCCTGGTCAGTTGCTACACAGTTACCAACTGTGACATTGTGGATTCAGTCAAAATGACAAGAAGGGAATTGCATAATGTAGTTGTTATACAAAGATTTATGGTGAATTATACTTTTGAAAACAATTGTACCTTATGGTATAAGGAGAAATATGATATGAAATATGAAATTTAGTACACATTTACAGATACATCAACTGAGCATTATTTGAAGGAAATATTTCTAGAAGTTTATTTTTATTTTTTATACTTAATGGAAAAGATGGTTAAAGGGATACTGTCATGGGGAAAAAAAATTTAGTGCTGCTCCAGCTGAATTCTGCACTGAAATCCATTTCTCAAAAGAGCAAACAGATTTTTTTATATTCAATTTTGAAATCTGACATGGGGCTAGACATATTGTCAATTTCCCAGCTGCCCCAAGTCATGTTTTTTTTTTACCACAAGGTGGCAGTGTGCAACAAAAATATAAAGTTGGTCTTTTATTAAAAAACAAAACAAAAACAGTTGCTTTACATACTAACCACTGCTGTTTAACAGTCTGCAAAGTCATGTCCTGTATGATAAAGGCAATTTCATTTAAACAAGTGCTGTCAAATTCGCTGGTTTTTTTTTTGGCCTGTTATCTAGTAGAATGTTGCCACAGAGGTACCTACAATTGGGAAAAGATTGCCATTCATTTTTCTGACTACTATACTATTGCATACCTCAAATATTATGTCAAATAGGATTTGTATTTTCTTTGGTATTTGGCCACTTCTTTTCTGGAGCATGCAGTGTTTGACCAAATCCAACACCTATAGCTTTGTTGAACTCTAGTGCTGGGCATGGTGCCAAGTCTGTGTCACCTGACCTCAGCCCAAGTGAACATAGCTTTCACTTGCTTTTTTTTCATACCCTTTTTAATTATTCACCTTCTAAATCTTTCCAGCTACTGTATGGCTACAAATTTATTGCTAATTGTATTACTTATATTTCCATTTAGACCCTATTCTATTCCTATTCCATCCTCTCATTCAAGTTAATGCTTGTTTAGTCAGCTCCTTTGGACCAACCAAATTGCTTAAATTGGAAACTGGAGAGCTGCTGAATAAAAAAGCTAAATAACTCAAAAACTATTAAAAAAAGAAAAACAGCTGCAAACTGTCTCAGAATATCACTCTCTACATCATACTAAAAGTTAACATAAAGGTATTTCCTTAGGAAAGAAAGGCACTAAATCATACAACACTGTCTTATGTTTGAAAGATAAATAAGCATCACATTGTCCTTCCTTACACGATCAACAAATGAGTTGACATTTGTTGATGGTGTAAGGATAGTGTATTCATACTATGAATATGTATGTGAATATATTTTAAGTAATTATATTTTCTTTTCCTTTAAATTTAGCTTGTTTAAACTTCCTGAAACTGTGCAAAATCAAGTATTATAATTACTGCCTCATACACAATGTACAGGTAAATATGCATTGCCTTTACCCTTTTTAATTAATCCTCTTTATGAACTTTTAATATAATATTAGAGGGTTAGAATTTTCAGAATTGCATTAAGCTTTTTTGCTCTCTCCTAAAAAAAAAAAATAATATACATGTGTATATATAAAATGTAGATGAATGCCGGCACTCACGATTAAATGTTCAATGCTGCCTGGGTGCAGTCTACATAAGATAATTCACAGGAGTTGATAGAAGGTAGTCGCACGCATAGGGTTTATGCTCTACAAAAAGTGTTTTATTTTATGGCAAAAAACGGATGTTTCGGCTGTATCCACAGCCTTTTTGTACAGCATAAGCCCTGTGAGTGCGCCTACCTTCTATCAATATATATATATATATATATATATATATATATATATATATTTTTTTTTCTCTCTTTAATATATATATATAATTCACGTGACCAGTCACTACATTAGCTCATTGGATTTGCCCATGATTGTGCCTTGTCATCCCTGAATTTTGTTTACATTTCTTATGAATAATAAATGTAAGTCCATGTTAATTTGTTTATTTCTTTTGGTCTTCAGAAAAATTTCATTATACAAGCTGGTGATCCCACAGGTACAGGAAGAGGCGGAGAGTCTGTGTTTTGGTAAGTTTATTTAAAATGTATTAGCATTTAAATGAGTGACTTTTTTAACTGCTGCAGATCTTCACTATTTAAAATCTTTGGCAGTAGAAGGTCTATGCTTAAAGGGATACTGTCATGGGAAAAAACATTTTTTTTTCAAAATGAATCAGTTAATAGTGCTGCTCCAGCAGAATTCTGCACTGAAATCCATTTCTCAAAAGAGCAAACATATTTTTTTATATTCAATTTTGAAATCTGACATGGGGCTAGACATATTGTCAATTTCCCGGCTGCCCCAAGTCATGTGACTTGTGCTCTGATAAACTTCAGTCACTCTTTACTGCTGTACTGCAAATTGGAGTGATATCAACCCCTCCCTTCCCCCCCCCAGCAGCCAAACAAAAGAACAATGGGAAGGTAACCAGCAGAGCCGGGCCAACCCAGCCAGGCGCCCTAGGCAACCTGGCCTGGGTACGGCGCCGGCTGAGCGTAGTTTCTGGCGCTCATGCGCAAAACTTTGTGCGCAATTCCAAAAATATACGCGTGCAAGTCAGGGAGAGACGGGACCGGACAATGGGGTAGGCGTCAGAGCAGGTACGTGCCTGGCGCCCCCCCAGCTTTGCGCCCTAGGCACGTGCCTACTCTGCCTACCCCTAGTTCCGGCCCTGGTAACCAGATAGCAGCTCCCTAACACAAGATAACAGCTGCCTGGTAGATCTAAGAACAACACTCAATAGTAAAAACCCATGTCCCACTGAGACACATTCACTTACATTGAGAAGGAAACACAGCAGCCTGCCAGAAAGCATTTCTCTCCTAAAGTGCAAGCACAAGTCACATGACCATGGGCAGCTGGGAAATTGACAAAATGTCTAGCCCCATGTCAGATTTCAAAATTGAATATAAAAAATTTGTTTGCTCTTTTGAGAAATGGATTTCAGTGCAGAATTCTGCTGGAGCAGCACTATTAACTGATGTGTTTTGAACTTAAATATTTTTCCCATGACAGTATCCCTTTAACTACAGTTAAGGCCAACTTTTGCTCCTCCGTTTTATTCCCACCCCTAAACAAGAGGGTGGGATATATGTTATAGCTCATGTGTATCCTGCCTGTTCTATTGTATGATGCCCCCAACTTGGCCTAACCTAGGCCTGGCAGTGTGCAGCTACAGTCTTCCACTGATTGAAACTCTTAGGTAGTTAAGCAGTACATTATCTTGAGTGTGCAGCAGTATAACACAGGATTGATTCGCCTGTGTGCCTTGATATTTTTACCTATATAGGAACCATAAGTATGAGCTCTGCACATGGTTGTTAAAAGATGAAGGAAATTGTGCTTCAAGTTTTGAATCTGTAGGGTGAGGCCTAGCTTAGCACTTTGTACTGAGAAAAAGGCTGGGCTATATAGCGGAGCACCATCTGAGCTGAAATGTCTTTTCCTGTGCAAACTCAGCACGTAAAATCTTTCTGCACTTTCAGTCTTTAAGATGCGCTTTATACCATCAACTACATGATTTATGTGAGCAGTGCAGCACATGATCTATTACAGCTCTGTTTCTTTACAGTGTTGAGTCCAAAACACACATTTTGTAAAATTAAATATTTCACTGAATTAAAAACACAGCATAATTTTTATATATATATATGGTGACACATTCTGCACCTCTGTACAGAGATCCCCTCCCCTGCCACAGTGGCGCTTACAATCCTATCACGTTTACATACACTATGGTTTATTATATCAGATGCCAATTAATCTGCCTCAATATGTATGGAAGGAAAACACAAAACCCACACAGACAAAGGGAAAGCATAAACTCTAACATTAAAATACATCAATTTATGCAAGAGAATAAGACATGTAATGTAAATTACTTTTTCCATTTGGTATAGTTGGACTTTTAAAAACATTCCCAGTCTGTTTATTCTGCCTGTATTAGCAGTTCTACATTTGAAATTAGTCAGGTTGGTGTGCATTCATATCCCAGGATACAATATTTAAGTTTTTAAACCCATTAACCAGAGCTGAAGAGACTTGAGTGGTGTGAGTTTGCCATTGGGCAGACAGTAATGTCTTTCTACTTAAACGACAAAGATTTTTATCACCATGTGTTTGGCCACATTACTTAACGTCACATATTCATGTATATATGAAAACCTATATGAAGAAATAAAAACAGCTATTTATTTGCATTCAAAACTACCAAATAGATCTTTGGTAAAATGTTTTACCTTGTTTAGTTTTTGCAAAATAGATACCACATTAACTCTTTACATGTGTTCTTTGAAGCAAAAACATTTTTTAATTTGTTTGATACCACCTATGCGTATGATTGCTGGTGGGGCCCCAACATTTGCATTGAACCTTATAATAAACCTAGACAGTTGAAATATACTTGGAAAATAGATATCCTGTAGAAATCTAAATGTGTTAATATTCATTTGTTGGCACTATTTGTGAATAGCATCCTCTAGCTTTCACCCAATATTACAACCCCACATGCTTCACAATTTATTTATGTATGGTTTTTATATTATAGATATATATATCTATATCTATATCTATATCTATATATATATATATATATATATCTATATATATATATATATATATATATATATATATATATATATATATATATATATATACACATACACAAGAAAGTGTAGTTCCTACGTTACTGCCATTTCTGCTTCCTAAGTTTACTTGCCCCCTGTATTTTTTGTGTTTACACATAATTATTAATTAATTGAAATATAATAGGTTTGTAAGTATATGTTTTTAGCTTGCCAGTAGTGGCATGAGGGAAAGGCTTCCATGTGCTGTTATAAGCAAAATTTAGAGAGTTCGGTGTCCTAATCCACAAAGGTTTATGTTGTATATGGGTCATGTTGTAGTTTCTGGTACATGAGTGGGTTGTAATATGCTGACTCTTTATTAACAGAAGCAGTTGGATAGGTATAATTTACTGCAGTTTTAACTGAGAATTGGGCACAAACTTTAAAACGGTAGCTTGATTTAAATTGCTATCCTAATATATATTCTCATTTGATTGCATAAAAATGTAAATATGGTTTTATTTTATTTTTTATTTTTTTTTTACAAAATAACAACAATTAACTGTTCTTTTAGCAGCATACTTAGGCTTTGAAATGGCTCATTTATATGTTGGCCAATAATGACATATTTTCCTGTCCTCCTCAGTAAAATCTATGGAGACCAGGCAAGTTTTTTTGAATCTGAAAAAGTGCCAAGAATTAAACACAAAAAGTTTGGAACAGTGTCAATGGTAAATGATGGAAATGAGCAGCATGGATCACAGGTGAGTCAGGATTGTATTTGGCATGTATCCTTTGGAAAAGGCTGTATTTTGTTTTTTCAACAGGTGTAATTAGAAAACTATAAATTAGAATTAGAAACTTTTGTACATAGCTGCATAATTAATGCATTTCCCTCAAATTGACTTCTGAATTCTTGCTTGCAAGCAGAAAATGTAAAGAGCTTAATATATGATCTACTGTAAAACTTAACAGACAATCCTCCAAGAGGATAAGTATTCTTTCACAGAAAAATATGTGGTCAGATAAAATTTTGAAAAACTGCAGCAAATTCTAAAGGGGTTGTTCACCTTCCAAACACTTTTTTTCAGATCAGTTGTTTTAGATTGTTCACCATAAATATTTTTTTCAATTGCTTTCGTTCTTTTATTTTTTTACTGTTTTCCCAAAATTGAAGTTAAAATGTAATGTTCCTGTCTCTGGTGTTTCAATGTAGGAGCTTTGTTATCCAGGAGCATGCAGAACGGTTACAACTTGCTACATGTAGTTGATACATTTCTCAGCTGTATCTGTGGCATATTGGCAACTATTGTATTAATTCTAAGGGCAAGTCCAGACGTGGCGTTTTTGCAGTGTTTTTACGTTGTGTTTTTAAAAAAGAACAGCCAGGTGTAAATACGCATAAACTGCACTACCACTGAAATTAATGGAAAACGCACTATGGCAATTCACACAGGGTGCTTGCAAGCTGAGATCCACCACAGGACACAGGACACAGTAGTGGCATTTTTTTTAGCAGAAACATCAATACGTCAAGAAACTACCAAATCAATAGACTCTCTGGGATCTGCATGTTTGAAACCACACTTAACGTATATACGCAGCGTATTTTAAATATGGCATCCAAATTCAATGAGAACAATGAGAAGTGCATGTTGGGAAAAGAATCCTACATTGTGAAAAACACATGAAAAATGCATATTGGTGGTCGCGTATTTACGCCTGGCTGTTCTTTTTTAAAAACGCCGCAAAAACGACACGTCTGGCCTTGCCCTAACACCTGCCTTTAATGAAAATCAGGGATTCAGCTCAGCAGGGCCAAAGATAACAAATGTAACAACTAAACGTATCCAGTTAAAGCGTTGGCGACCCCCCCCCCCTTCCCAGAGCTGCTTTAGAAGGTGAAAAATTAAACTTTACACTTCAGTATTAGAAAAACAGAAAATAGAAAGTAACAGGAAATTTCTGGCAAACTATCTGAAACCAACTGAAGTGATAGAGATCAAATTGTAATAGTATTTTGGTCTTAATTCTTAAATTAAGGTCATAGAGGTTGTTGACTTTTGAGGTCTGTTATCTACTAGGTATCATAAGAATAAACATGTCTAAACTTTATACAAATTACTGGTGTACGCACTCTTTTGGTTGGCTACGAATGAGAAATGTATTTAGAAACTATGATTAATAAATTATGGGTTAGGGGACTCAAGCACATGGCAGCTGTTTTTTGATCACTATAGTTTAGTAACATACTAGTTATGTAATTTACATTGAAAAAATGCACACAGCCATCAAGATCAACCTTTTCTGTCTTTATAAAATCTGTCTAGTTACAGCCTTTCTAATTTACCTCAGAGGTGGAAAGAATTCCTTCCTGACTCCAAGATGACAGTCGGACCAGTACCTGGACAACATTGTACTAAGCTATTTTCCGTAACCTGTATTTTCTCCAACCTCTTCTTGTAACTATCTAACTTATATGCCAGTGCTCCTGATTCAAGTAGAGAATTCCATTCTGTAAAAAAACAAAAAAAATCTCTCAGATCGAACCTCCGTTCTTTTAATCAGAACGGATGCCCTTGTGTCTGCTGAAAGGGCCTACTTGTAAAGAAAGCATTAGATTATTATATGATATAAATATACATAGTTATAGTGCCTCTTCTCCATCATAAACTACCTCATCTCAGACAATCTTTAATTGTAACTGAGACTTTCCTTAACCAGCTTAGTTGCCATTTTCTGGATTTTCTGTAATGCAATAATATCTCTTTTGAGCTCTGGAGATCAAAACTGCACTACATGTTCTAAGGCCTTACCAGTACTCTATACAGTAGAAGAATAACCCCCTCCTCATGTGAATCTATGACCCTTTTAATACAGCTCAAAACCTTATTGGCCTTTGCAGCCACTCACTGGCATTGCCCGCTACAGCCAAGTTTATTATCTACAAGGACTTGACAAACTGGAAATCTGGGTGGTTAAGTGGCAGATGAGATTCAATGTTGATAAATGTAAGGGCATGCACCTGGGATGTAAGAATATGCCAGTCAGTCATACCTTTAATGGGACAGCACTAGGCAAATCCACAATGGAAAAGGACCTTGGAGTCCTTGTAGATAGTAAACGTAGGTGTTGCAAGCAATGCAAGTAAGCAACTGCAAGGTTTTAGCTGTATTAAAAGGGGTGTGGGAGGAGGAGGAAATCTTGAAATCAGGAAGGACGTTTTCCCCTCTAAGGCAAAGAAAAGTTAGTAATTTTTTTTCTGGATCAGTTAGCAGATAGGTGCGTGTTTTATATAGACAGAAAAAGTTAAACTAGGAGAGCTGTGTACCATTTAGTAGGGAGCCTGTCCAACCCGCGGGTTTTGTTAATTTACGACTCCATCTACCTCTTTATTAATCTGTGTAGGTTAACTATGGCCTTGAGCTAGAGGGTGGGTATTTGAATTTTCATTAGGAATAGTTGAGTCTCGGGTACAGAATGTTTGAGGTGCGATATAAGTCTTGATAGAATTTACAAATCTCTGTGTTAGATCTATAGGGCAGGGAAGACTGTGTGTGGCAGTGGGTATTTATCAAATGGTGAGTTGTAGTTTTCACCCGTTGATAAATATCCTTCTAAAAATCCTATAGGAATGAATAGAAAGTGAGTGAATTTTGAGTTCTAAATTCATACTTTGATAAATCTGCCTTTTAAAATGTAATGTTCCTGTCTGCCAGCTCAGTGATCTAGGCGCAGAATCTGAACTGTTATATAAGTTGATATATTTCTCAGCAGCATCTGTGGAATATTAGCAATTTATTATATCGGCTATACCAGCTGCCTGTAATTTGCTCAGAAATATATCAATTAATGAATCGATTTATAACAGTTTACAGAGTTGATGCCCGCCAGAGCTGCTTTAGAAAGACATAAGAAGGTTGAAACTTTACACTTCAATCTTAGAAAAACAGTCAAAAACAGAAAATAGAAAGTAATTGAAACAAGTCTTTATTTCCTAAAAACAACTGAACTGAAAAAAGTATTGGAAGGTGAACAGCCCCTTTAAATGGAATTTCTCCTGGTTTAGGGACTGATGTGAATGATGAATGTGAATGCTTTTGTAAAGTACTGTCAAAATGCATTGCACTATATCAATACCAGGAAATAGCTGTAACCAGCCTATTTATTTGTGGTAGCGGGAGTGCAGGACCAAGCATAAACAGATTGCAGTTATAGGGGATTACATTTTTAGGAAACTAGAAAGGGGTATTCAGTCGTCCAGATCACTACAGCCAAACAGTTTGCTATTTCCCTAGTGCTGCATTTGATTGGATAGACAACTTACTGGTGTAAACCCTTATTTTAAAAGTAGATACTTCGGTATCATATCCCTTACTCCCATCCAAAGCAAATTCCAAAATTAGTACGGTAGGGAACAGATACCAGATAACTTATTAGTTGGTTTTAGCCATACTCTAATAGCCTAACTGTCTTAGTACTTATTCCTACTAATGACAAAATTAATGTCACTGTAAAGTGTGAGTTCAGATATGTAGGATCTGAGGTTAAGGATAGGTGTGCCTGTGTCACGTGCAACAAATATGTATTAAATTATATTTAATACGGGGCAGTTTGGAAAGCTACATGCAGTGACTGGAGGGGTCTGGGCCCACCAGGGCTGCCTCATCAGGGGCCTGCACACACCCGCCCTGGGCCCCCAACCCCCTCTCCACAAACTCCAGGGCCCCCTATGCCATCTGCAACCCTCCTCCATCCACCTCCCCCCCCCAACCAACGTGTACCTGCAATCCTTCTATCGGTCGGGGAGAGGTTGGAGCGAAGAATGTCAGGCAGGCAGGGGGGAGCGCGGGTCTGGGCAGAGGTTCCACTGTGCTAAGGGAGAAAATGGATGTAGGCATGTTGAATAAATGCAAGGAGGAAGGGATAGAGTGAGATCACTATGGGGAAGCTAGTGTAGCTAGGCAGTGGGATTACAATGGGGTCATGGGTGAAGACACATGGGAGACGCATAGTATACCTGTTAAGTTTCCAAATGTTACAAAGATATCCATCGAACAGTAACTATAGATCTAACTATCCAAAGAGTATTGTGAATCGCAGACCAAAAATAGTGTTTGCTTAAAAATGTTTGGAACTTGTCAGACAAAATGGGCAAATTTGGAGAGCTACATAATTACATGAGTCATGAACATGAATCAGTATATATCATAATCACACTGAGGAAAAGACCATTTGGCCATTGATGCCCCTAGGGCTACTTAGACTTCATGTATCCAGAATGCCTCCTATCTTTCAGTCACATATCAATCGGGGACTCCCATCATAGGGCCCTATACACTGCCCAATACTTTATCTGTCGGCACCTTATATTGGCCTGTGTAAGCTAAATATCATTATAAATTAGTATAAATAGCAATGATAACAATAAAAACTTGAGTGATTACACCTTAATGTATGGAGATCCAAATTACAGACAGACCCCTTATCTGGAAAACCCCAGGTCCCAAGCATGCTGAATAATAGGTCCCACTGGGCTTCTTGGCCAAATTAATGTTTTTTAAGGTAATTGTCTCATGCAAGTATACACAATACACCATGCAAAAGTAAGCCATACAGTCCTCTGCTTTGTTTATTTATCCCTTTTTTTCTTTTTAGTTTCTTATCACCGCTGGGGAAAATCTTGATTACCTAGATGGAGTACACACAGTATTTGGTGAAGTAACAGAGGGCATGGATGTGGTGAAGAAAATTAATGAGACCTTTGTGGATAAAGATTTTGTTCCTTACCAAGATATTAGGTATGCTTAAATTTCTGTACATATTGTACTGGCCAGCTAGCTTTATTTTAATGCTTGTGCTAAAACACCTAAATGTTTTGCCTGGCAAATGTTTATATGGAAGCATACTTCATGCACAAACATTTTGCTTTTTGCAGCTTTCTTCATGATCCAACTACATGATACAACTTAACTTATATACCTTTCTTAAAACTAATTATAAATTACCCTAGGGCCAAATGATAGGAACACGGGAGCTCCTATCACTTGAGGCAACTGAATCCATTAGAAGAGGTATCAGGTAGCTGTTATGTTACCTGCCTACTCTTCTGTTGATATGCGGAAGGGGGACTGATATCACTCCAAATTGGAGCACAGCCATAGAAAGTATATGAAGTTTATCAGAAAGCAAGTGTTTTGGCTGAGGACACTTGAAAAAGTAAGCAAATGGTTAGCCTTGTGTCAAATTTAAAATAAAGTAAAAACAGTTTGCTCTTTTGAAAAAGGAATTTCAATGCAGGATTCTGCAGGAGGAGCGCTATTATTTGATGTGTTTTGAAAACTGTTTCCTATGGCAAAATCCTTTTAGATGGCATGATCTTAAATATAATTTCAAGGACTTCATAGTCTTAATATCAAGTGACCATTGTCAGGTTTACCAGGTACATATATTGAATTCATCCATCCAATTTTGGTAATGAGACCACAAATAGCGTGTACCTAGAGCTGTACTCCCGATAAGAGGATGTCCAATTATATTATATTAACACACATTAGCTATATACAGTGCCGGTCTTAGGCCGATTGGACCGATTGGGCCCCGCACCACCCCCATTAATTTTTCCACATGGAACTGTCCAAGTGAATATATATGTACCTGCGCTGCGTACACGCACACCGCATTGGACGCATGATGACGCAAAGTGGGACCGTGGCGCGTTACCTATACCAGGCGCCGCTGAGTCAGGAAGGACTGACCGGCAGTCACAGAAAGTCGGCAACATACATCAGGCACCAGCTGTGCTGGTCAAACTGCCTCAGCCTGGTAATAGCCTGGCTGCACCACCCACCACCAGCGGTTTTGGATATTTGGCGCTTGATCAGCTCCTCTTTCCCTCCAGTAGGTATGTGCTGCACCAGAGCCCAGTCAGTGATTTCTTACCCTACCTCACCTCCCTATTACACTCCTGGCCTGCTACAGCAACAGACAGGTTGTTTGATAATGTAGATCATTTCTGGTCTGGTACTTCCCTCCCACCTAAATGTGCAATAATTAATCACAGTTTTAATTTCATTAAATTTTTTGTGCTTTGTTTTATGCCTTATGTTTTTATCTTAGGCCTTTTAACTATTCTTTTTTTTTTTCTAGTGCCTTTTCTTTCTAGTTTTCATAAATTCATTATGCATTAAGGGGTTATTGGCTATTTTGGCAATTATTCTACTGGCAAGTCTGAGTTTAATGGAGTGCTCATTGGCCAGCTCTGCAGTGATTTAACTGGCATGTCTCAGTTATTGCTAATTGACATTTTAGCTGTAGGTCTTGCTTTTTTAAAGATATATATGGTCATAGTATTTGGCGGGGGGGGGGGGTAAATTTGGTGCTGCTCTATGTGTGGTAGTTAGCTACTGCCATACTGTTAAATTTTGGGAGGTATGCTGACTACCAATCTGCCACAACTACTTTCCTATTGTGTGTGTGTAACTGTAATGGTACGGTGATGGCATTGAATAGAAAATCAAGGCAAATCTGTCAAATGAGGAAAGGTGGATGGATGATTTAAAGGTGAGAGTGGGTGAAATGTGACCAAAGGAAAGTTTAAAAAAGAATGTTTAAGAAAGAAAAAATATCACATATACAGTGGTGTGAAAAACTATTTGCTCCCTTCCTGATTTCTTATTCTTTTGCATGTTTGTCACACTTAAATGTTTCTGCTCATCAAAAACCGTTAACTATTAGTCAAAGATAACATAATTGAACACAAAATGCAGTTTTTAAATGAAGGTTTACGTTATTAAGGGAGAAAAAAAACTCCAAATCTACATGGGCCTGTGTGAAAAAGTGATTGCCCCCCTTGTTAAAAAATAACTTAACTGTGGTTTATCACACCTGAGTTCAATTTCAAAGGTTATAAAGCCATTTCTAAAGCTTTGGGACTCCAGCGAACCACAGTGAGAGCCATTATCCACAAATGGCAAAAACATGGAACAGTGGTGAACCTTCCCAGGAGTGGCCGGCCGACCAAAATTACCCCAAGAGCGCAGAGACAACTCATCCGAGAGGCCACAAAAGACCCCAGGACAACATCTAAAGAACTGCAGGCCTCACTTGCCTCAATTAAGGTCAGTGTTCACGACTCCACCATAAGAAAGAGACTGGGCAAAAACGGCCTGCATAGAAGATTTCCAAGGCGCAAACCACTTTTAAGCAAAAAAAATTAAGGCTCGTCTCAATTTTGCTAAAAAACATCTCAATGATTGCCAAGACTTTTGGGAAAATACCTTGTGGACCGACGAGACAAAAGTTGAACTTTTTGGAAGGTACGCGTCCCGTTACATCTGGCATAAAAGTAACACAGCATTTCAGAAAAAGAACATCATACCAACAGTAAAATATGGTGGTGGTAGTGTGATGGTCTGGGGTTGTTTTGCTGCTTCAGGACCTGGAAGACTTGCTGTGATAGATGGAACCATGAATTCTACTGTCTACCAAAAAATCCTGAAGGAGAATGTCCGGCCATCTGTTCGTCAACTCAAGCTGAAGCGATCTTGGGTGCTGCAGCAGGACAATGACCCAAAACACACCAGCAAATCCACCTCTGAATGGCTGAAGAAAAACAAAATGAAGACTTTGGAGTGGCCTAGTCAAAGTCCTGACCTGAATCCTATTGAGATGTTGTGGCATGACCTTAAAAAGGCGGTTCATGCTAGAAAACCCTCAAATAAAGCTGAATTACAACAATTCTGCAAAGATGAGTGGGCCAAAATTCCTCCAGAGCGCTGTAAAAGACTCGTTGCAAGTTATCGCAAACGCTTGATTGCAGTTATTGCTGCTAAGGGTGGCCCAACCAGTTATTAGGTTCAGGGGGCAATTACTTTTTCACACAGGTTTGGATTTCTTTTCTCCCTAAATAATAAAAACCCTCATTTAAAAACTGCATTTTGTGTTTACTTGTGTTATCTTTGACTAATAGTTAAATGTGTTTGATGATCAGAAACATTTTGTGTGACAAACATGCAAAAGAATAAGAAATCAGGAAGGGGGCCTGAGAAGCCCAAAAGTAAGAGAAGCACAAAAGAGCTGAAATTCTGGAAAAAGATTTTTAAAAAATGGCATAGTGGAAGAAAGCAGGTAAGAAAAAACTCAGAAAATAGAGGGGGAATCAGAAAAGCAGATCTTATGGAGTAAGAACAACAAAAGAGAAAGTGAGCAACATTTTGCACCTGATATTTTATGTCTATCTGTACTATATATGATTGAGGACCTGTGCCCTGTGTTGCTTATGCAACATAGAAATGCTCTTTTGGCAGTGCAGCAGTGGTAATTGGTATAGCTATGTTTTATATAATCTGACAGCATTGTGTTTCCCAGTAGTTACTGCTCTGTGTATAATATATTTGGTTGTCTAGTACAGACCGAATTTCATTGTATAACTATTATATGCCTTTTTATGTAGCAGGGGCTGTCACTGTGTCATGAAAACCAGATTAAAGGGGTAGTTCATCGCTAAATTAACTTTGTTATAGAATGGCCAATTCTAAGCAACTTTTCAATTGGGCTTCATCATTTTTTTTTTTAAAGTTTTTGAATTATTTGCATTTTTTTCTTCTGACTCTTTCCAACTTTCAAAACGGGTCACTGACCTCATTAAAAAAGGCCTTGTCATATTCATATTCCAGTCTTATTCAAATCAGTGCATGGTTGCTAAGGTAATTTGAACCCTAGCAACCAGATTGCTGAAATTGCAAACTGGTGAGCTGCTGAAATAAATACAGAAAATTGGGTCTGCACACTCAAAAGGAATTTTCGACTCAGGTGGTGAAATTTAAGATATGCTTTACTTAATAAAAACAGACAATGACATCGTCATCACAGCGAACAAAAAACATTTCACATTGTCATGATATACATACCACCCTTAAGTACAGAAAAGGCAGACAAGGGAATACAAGTAGCGGATACACCTGCCTAAATGAGAATGACCCCAACGTTTCGGCAAAATAGCCTTTATCAAGGGGATTCCCCTTGATAAAGGCTATTTTGCCGAAACGTTGGGGTCATTCTCATTTAGGCAGGTGTATCCGCTACTTGTATTCCCTTGTCTGCCTTTTCTGTACTTAAGGGTGGTATGTATATCATGACAATGTGAAATGTTTTTTGTTCGCTGTGATGACGATGTCATTGTCTGTTTTTATTAAGTAAAGCATATCTTAAATTTCACCACCTGAGTCGAAAATTCCTTTTGAGTGTGCAGACCCAATTTTCTGTACTTGTTATATTTGGTCGCTCGGTAGGGGCGACTCATGGTTTGTTGTGCACCTCATATTTAATATTTGCCTATGTTTATTGGAACTAGGTGTGCCCTCCATTTACTTATATTGTTTTATGAGCTGCTGAAATAAAAGCTTAACTCAAAAACCACAAATAATAAAAAATGAAAACCAATTGCAAATGATCTCCGAATATCACTCTACAATACATCATACTAAAGGTTAACTCAAAGTTGAGTAAGAGAAATTTGTGTTTGCCGCACCTTCTAACCAAATGTCACTCCCAAAGGAAATCCCTTAACCGAGAGCAAATGAGCCACTCGGTATAGATGTGCTGACAACTCCTATAAATGGGAAATAAATTCAATGCTCACAGAAGGAGACAAAAAAAGGAGTATATGGCGTTGCACAATCTATTTGTAGATTAAAGTAAGTGATTGTGTCTTGGAAAACATGATGATCAACTAGTTCATCGTGAACAAACAAGTAAATTGATTGTGTTACTTAGTGAAAAAAGCTTTTGTAATCAATAAAGTTAAATAAATAAAGTGAAAAATCTTGTGAAATTCATTGTGAAGTAAAAACTTTTAAAGTGCAAAGTGCTTATTGTGGACATGAAACAAGATTAGACCCACGACATATGACCCCTGGATGAGAAACCAGATAAAATATAACTTTTATTAACTCCTAAAATTCATCAGTTGTGAGGGGGAATAATTCATAAAATCACTTAAAAACAATTAAGAAAAAGGGTGGAGATTCGATCTGAATTGTGTGTGAATGGGGATTACAGCGTAATTAATTCATTAGACTGTTCCCTTCTAGATCATACGTCACCCAATAACCCTATAATGAATTGATGGGGTACATGGAGAACAATGCTAAGCGATCGTAATGGTGGTAGGTGAGAGGATAAATGAGGATTGAAGAAGTAGTGAGAGTTAACCTTTGGGTCAAGCCCTTAAACTCTGGTCAGGCACTGTAGCTCTGCCGCTTAGCTCTTTAGCGGTTTAGATAGGGGTAAAAGAGAACCATAACAAAAGCCTTATTATTGGGATTGAAAACGTGGGGAGGTGGAACAGAGGAAACCATTATCATTTGGGGGGTCCGGAATTTCATTGAGCACACGTATAGCCACTCTGTCAGTACAAGGTGTTGCTTTTCTTAGTGTCTAGGGAATAGGCCATACAACATAGGTGCCTCTGAGAGGACACAGTGTTAGTTTAAACGAATTTTGCACACCGTGCTGTACAGTGGTGGATCACTTTATTAACACCATATACAGGGCCTTTGTGTCCTGAGTGTATACACAGCGCAATTAGGACTTAATTTGTGCTCAATGAATACTGTTAATGAACAGTTCCATTTCCAAACTCACCCCCAAGAGAGAGTTTAAGGGCTTGACCCAAAGGTTAACTCTCACTACTTCTTCAATCCTCATTTATCCTCTCACCTACCACCATTACGATCGCTTAGCATTGTTCTCCATGTACCCCATCAATTCATTATAGGGTTATTGGGTGACGTATGATCTAGAAGGGAACAGTCTAATGAATTAATTACGCTGTAATCCCCATTCACACACAATTCAGATCGAATCTCCACCCTTTTTCTTAATTGTTTTTAAGTGATTTTATGAATTATTCCCCCTCACAACTGATGAATTTTAGGAGTTAATAAAAGTTATATTTTATCAGGTTTCTCATCCAGGGGTCATATGTCGTGGGTCTAATCTTGTTTCATGTCCACAATAAGCACTTTGCACTTTAAAAGTTTTTACTTCACAATGAATTTCACAAGATTTTTCACTTTATTTATTTAACTTTATTGATTACAAAAGCTTTTTTCACTAAGTAACACAATCAATTTACTTGTTTGTTCACGATGAACTAGTTGATCATCATGTTTTCCAAGACACAATCACTTACTTTAATCTACAAATAGATTGTGTGACGCCATATACTCCTTCTTTTTTTGTCTCCTTCTGTGAGCATTGAATTTATAACTCAAACTTGAGCTACCACTGTAAAGGAACAGTAACATCACAAAATGATTGTCTTTGCATAAAGTAGTTTTGGGGAAAATTTTACTTTCCTTTAGGTAAAATACAGAGAATTTAAAATATCCAGAAGGCTCAAGACCTGCGGTTTTCCAGATAACAGCTCTTTCTTTAATTTGGATCATAATACATAAAGTCTACTAGAAAATGTTACTGGCTCTTTAAATCTGGGGGGCCCCACCAAAGTTGCCCCAATTGGGCCCCACGGTTGGTTAGACTGGCCCTGGCTATATAGTTTGTTTGTCACTTCTCTACTGGGGCCCTAGATGTGATTCTACACTGACAAATAATTACAGCTATTGTGTGCTTGAACAGGCTCAAGGATGTTTATTTTTATATAATTCTACCCACTGTCACAGAATTTGAAGGAAGTACCATTGCTGTAGCTTTGTTTACATGGTCCTTAACTGCTCTATTAAATGCTATTCGTATATTATATCAATTAATTTTTGCTCACTTACAGAATAAATCATACCGTGATTTTAGATGATCCCTTTGATGATCCTCCAGGATTAGCCATCCCTGATCGTTCCCCAGAACCCACCAAAGCACAGCTTGACGTAAGTATTTCTTTTTACTTAACATACCTTTTATAGAAGTATATGCTATAAAGAAAATACATTCCTTCAAAAAGTTGGGACGTTGTGTAAAATGTAAATAAAAACATAATGGGATGATTTGCTAATTATTTAAACCCTATATATAATTGCAAATGATACAGAGACGACATATCAGGTCTTGAAACAGAATTTTTCTGAAAAATATATGCTCATTTCAACATGTTGGACAGGTCTTGTCCACATGCAGGACAGTTTAGCACACAGGCTCTGTTACTTTGGAGCTTTGCTGCTGTAATGCTTGTAGAATGTGTTTTGATATTTTCTTGCTGACATAAGCAAGACTTTGCCAAAAAAATAAATCACGCTGGCTAATATTGCTCTAAAACCTAAATATATTGCGCATTCACAGTTAATGGTGACTTCCCAGATGTGCAAGCTACCCATGCCATGAATGCACCCCTAATGCTGGCTTTTGAACTGTATGCTGATAATTCAGATGATCTTTCTCCTCATTAGTCCAGAGGATGCTGTCTATGATTTTCAAAAATAATCTCAAATTTAAAAAAAAACAAAAAAAACAGGACAGATGTCCACTTTGACTAAACTCCCTGAATCTGCCTGTGTGCCCTGACCTTAGCCTCGTGTACAGAGATTCTCCTTCTAATTTGTTAGTAATTTTACATTGAGCAACTTTATTTCAATAAATTATTATTGATTGCAGCAAATAGTTTGTACAGAACATTATTTCCAATCTCAAATATACATATGTTGACATAACCTATAAGTGACACATGGAGTTAGTCGGTGTTGAGATATTACCATGATAACAGCATTTTAATGTACCATAAAATACTGAATAATGAACATATGTGAAAGTAACAATAAAAAGGAAAGAAAAAAAAGGGGAAGAGAGAGGAAAAATAAAATGACTTCTATACTGACACTAAATTACGTGTGAGTTGCAGTGTAGATGGCAAAAAGAAAAGGTTAACAAACGAAAAGTAAAATATCAATAGAATAGAAATCTGAAACAATATGTAACATTGGATCACGTAGATCTCGACCCTCCTCTAGGGAGACAACAGAGTGTTGTATGTTATGTGTAAAAAGCAAACGGAACGGGAACTACCAACGATATGGAATTTTACGTTGCTGCAAAATAACCGTGATAGGGCCCAAGTTCCTTCTCCTTTGTAGAGTGGTCGGTGACATGTCAGTATAAATCTGGAAAGGATATGTTTGGAAAACCAGCTTACCCTTGGCTCTAGCCACAGCGAGTGGCTACTTGGTTTTGATGGTAGTGGAATTGGAGAATGATCTCTCTAGGGGGGTCATCAGATCTACATGGTCGAAGCGCCCTGTGAACTCTATCTCAAGCCTCTTGGCGGGTATGTCCGGAGCAAGGGCCTGCAGCTATTCTAGGACAGCCAACTTAAGGTCAGTGATACTCTCTGAGAGGCCTCAAATCCGGATATTGTTCCGTCTAGATCTGTTGTCCACATCCTCTATCCGATCTTGGACATCATTTAGTTGAGATTGGACAGCGATAATGTCCTGCTCGTGAGAATCCAGAACCGTGATACAATCATCCATTTTAGATTCGGTCCCACCAATCCGTTGGCCAAGTTCTGCTACTTGCCTAGTCAAGTCTGTAGTGACCCTGGTAGCCGTTAGCTCTAACTCGCTTTGGAGGAGCGCTTTAAATTTATCCAATAATACCTCATCAGAAGAGTGTGTCTGTTGTGAATCCATAGTGGTAGGCAGGCCCGGACTGGCAATCTGTGGGTTCTGGCAAATGCCAGAGGGGCTGCTATAAGGTCCCATAGAAAGTCAGTATTTAGTGGGCTGGTGGGGGCTGTTTGGGCCTCTGTGTGGGCTGATTGGGCCTCTGTGTACCTAAAATGGCAGGGCCTATTTTAATTCTCAGTCTGGACCTGGTGGTAGGCGAAGGTGATGACACACTTCTCTTAGGCTTGGTAAGGTACTCCGCAACGGAGCGTGCCGATTTGTATGTACTTGTAATGCGTGTACTCTGTGATCTACGAGTCCGCTGACTCGCCATAGAATTGGACAAGATAAAGGTGATCAAAAGAAGCTCATTCCAAGATCTTCAGGCCGCTATGAAGCAACCGCTAGCTGGAAAGAAGCTGGTTGTTGCGGAGCAGTCCAAGTATGCAGCCATCTTGGACTGCGCGCGTATGTCCCCCAAGCAACTTTATTCTGAAATGATTGCAATATTTATTCGTAAACTATTGCAATATTTCCCTGCACAGTGTTTCCCTCCCCTGTTTTTATACCCAATCTTGTTACAAACCTATAACCAATTGGTGAGATGTTCCACCGGGTGTTTATTTGTGTTGACATTGTTCCAACTGTTTTGGAAAATGGGGTTGTACTAAGTAATTTATTGTGCCGCAATAAAACTAACAAAACCCAGACATACAGTGGTGTGAAAAACTATTTGCCCCCTTCCTGATTTCTTATTATTATGTTTGTCACACAAAATGTTTCTGATCATCAAACACATTTAACTATTAGTCAAAGATAACACAAGTAAACACAAAATGCAGTTTTTAAATGAGGGTTTTTATTATTTAGGGAGAAAAGAAATCCAAACCTGTGTGAAAAAGTAATTGCCCCCTGAACCTAATAACTGGTTGGGCCACCCTTAGCAGCAATAACTGCAATCAAGCGTTTGCGATAACTTGCAACGAGTCTTTTACAGCGCTCTGGAGGAATTTTGGCCCACTCATCTTTGCAGAATTGTTGTAATTCAGCTTTATTTGAGGGTTTTCTAGCATGAACCGCCTTTTTAAGGTCATGCCACAACATCTCAATAGGTTTCAGGTCAGGACTTTGACTAGGCCACTCCAAAGTCTTCATTTTGTTTTTCTTCAGCCATTCAGAGGTGGATTTGCTGGTGTGTTTTGGGTCATTGTCCTGCTGCAGCACCCAAGATCGCTTCAGCTTGAGTTGACGAACAGATGGCCGGACATTCTCCTTCAGGATTTTTTGGTAGACAGTAGAATTCATGGTTCCATCTATCACAGCAAGTCTTCCAGGTCTTGAAGCAGCAAAACAACCCCAGACCACCACACTACCACCACCATATTTTACTGTTGGTATGATGTTCTTTTTCTGAAATGCTGTGTTACTTTTATGCCAGATGTAACGGGACGCGTACCTTCCAAAAAGTTCAACTTTTGTCTCGTCGGTCCACAAGGTATTTTCCCAAAAGTCTTGGCAATCATTGAGATGTTTTTTAGCAAAATTGAGACGAGCCTTAATGTTCTTTTTGCTTAAAAGTGGTTTGCGCCTTGGAAATCTGCCATGCAGGCCGTTTTTGCCCAGTCTCTTTCTTATGGTGGAGTCGTGAACACTGACCTTAATTGAGGCAAGTGAGGCCTGCAGTTCTTTAGATGTTGTCCTGGGGTCTTTTGTGGCCTCTCGGATGAGTTGTCTCTGCGCTCTTGGGGTAATTTTGGTCGGCCGGCCACTCCTGGGAAGGTTCACCACTGTTCCATGTTTTTGCCATTTGTGGATAATGGCTCTCACTGTGGTTCGCTGGAGTCCCAAAGCTTTAGAAATGGCTTTATAACCTTTGAAATTGAACTCAGGTGTGATAAACCACAGTTAAGTTATTTTTTAACAAGGGGGGCAATCACTTTTTCACACAGGCCCATGTAGATTTGGAGTTTTTTTTTCTCCCTTAACGTAAACCTTCATTTAAAAACTGCATTTTGTGTTCAATTATGTTATCTTTGACTAATAGTTAACGGTTTTTGATGAGCAGAAACATTTAAGTGTGACAAACATGCAAAAGAATAAGAAATCAGGAAGGGGGCAAATAGTTTTTCACACCACTGTAGTACGCAAGTAGTAGTTCAGTAGCTAGATGTTTACCCTACACTTCTATTTTCTAGGTGCCAGGTCACTGGGTCCCCATGCCCTCAATGTCACTGCATGCTTAGATTGATCACAGATTGACCACTATACATTCTCTCTGCTTTGGGTTACAACAGTTTTTAGAGAACTTCTTCCCTGATACCTCAGGGAGTTAGAACAGCAATCCAGAAAACTAGAAAAAAAAATTCACAGAACTGTCTAATAAATTCACTAATTTCATTTAAATTAATTTGCAATCAGTGCAGACCTTGTCCATGGGTTTTATAGATGTGTCCCTAAATTTACAAGTGACCTGGTATCCCTAGTTATGAGATCATGAGGGATAGTGATCAAGACAAAAGGAATAGCAGATGAAAGGAATATAATAATTAATAAAGAAGAGGAAGAAACTGTAAGAAAATACTAATGGGATATAATACATTTTCTTTTAATGTTAAAATGCATACATTTTAGATGGTTAAACAAGATTTCCCACCATTTGTATATATTTAATTCTTTCCTGCAGAGCGGTAGAATTGGTGCAGATGAGGATATATGTGATGACAAAGGAAAGACTGCTGAAGAAATTGAAGAAATTATTGCAGAAAAAGATGCCAAAACACAGGCTGTTCTTTTGGAAATGGTAAACAAATCATGGTTTTTATGATTTAAGGAGAACTAAAAGCATTTTTTCCATAGTCCAATTCAAATACAGTTCAAAACATAAAAACGTGTTCTATGCCCATGTTGCCCCTCAGTAGGTGAAAGTCCTCTTCTGTTTATCTCAGTAATAAAGGAAATACCTTCAGAATAGAGTTTCAAATTGTGCTTAATGTACACCCCATCTTCTTTTCTATTTCTATTATCCCTCCAAACAAGGAGTGGCATTATATTCTATATACATAGTATATTTTGAGTTGGTAACTAAGCTCTGGTAAATGACTACAGCATAGAGGATGTGCTGTAAAATCAGGAAGAAGAAAAGAAGATGGAAAGCTACTGGGGGCATCTTCGGTAGCACAGATCTTCACTGCTTAAGGGCTGTAGTTACCTTGGGCTGGAACAGAATCTGAAAACATAATGTACAGAATTTATAGCCCACTTTGTGCTAAGCTTTAGTCCTCTTTTAAAATGGATTACACTCTCTCCTCACCAAGAGACCATGTCAAAGCCAGATTAGCATATCCAGAACAATAATGTGGAGATTAAACATGTTTGGCTCCTAAACCAATATGTAGAGCAAAACCAAAATGTGAGGTTCTTCAAAAAAAAAAAATCAACAATGTGTTAAAAATATAAAATCATGAGCCTATGAGTAAGTGCCATAGTAGGCATGCAACGAGTTAGGCTTTTTGTTTCTCATGTCCTAATAAATGATTTAGTATTTTTAACAATTCTTTTTTTGGTACCTCACTTTTTGGTTTTGCTCTACATTATATATATGCACCTGGAGACTGGGTTGATCTGTGATTTCTTCTTATCACTTTTTTTACTGAACAATTATATATTTTGATAGTGCTTATATTTTCACTAGTGCTCTGCACCATTTCCATAGCTTTGTCCTAAACCAATAGGCAGGTTACAATTGACCTTATATGGTCCCACCATGCTATTAAGGAAAATTGTATTGTTCTCCAAGGGCTTTTTTTCCAGTTGTTAAAGTCCTTGCATTGGTGCTTTGCCCTTGCAGTAAAACTCATTGTTGCCTGTATATGACAACTTGGTGTTATCTCAGTTACTGGCTGGGGCACATACCTCAAATATGTTTAATATGTGTATGATATTCTGATGAATATACTGTATCTAGACTTCTGACCTCTCTCACAAAACCTTCATAAACTATCCAGTATGGCCTGATTTCTGGTTAAAAATTCAATCAGTAGAAGACGAAGGTGCATAATATTTGACTCCCAAATTTTCTGGATATTAATTTTTAATTCAATTGGCAAATGCCTACAAAGATCTGTCTAGCTTTGCTCTAGATTGCTTGTGATTCTTGGCATGGGCAATCTTTAATGAAACCCTGTGTGCTGAAAAGAAGTTAGTCTGAACAGGCTTTTGTAATAAAGAAAAACTTTGGCAGGATTTCGGTTCTGAAGTTTGTCTTCATTAAAAAAAACTTGTCCCGGCAAACTTGAAGAATGCTGAGCTTTTTTTATGCTTTCATTAAAGATTGCTAGTGTAGAAAAGCACAAACAGTCTTATATGGGCTCCTAACCATTCCATCACCTCTTGGTGTTCCTGTAATGATATTCAAGTTTTAAAAAAAATTAAATAAAATTTTTTGTAAATGATCAGTGGTGCTCCTAGTTTTGTGCTGCAGGAAACCAAAGGATAAATGGCTTTTTTCTTATCAGAGGTTACAAATACAAGGCACAAACCCACGCGCTACTTTCGGAGCTCTGCTGATCATTTCTGAGAAGTATAGCTGGCTGCCATCTGAAGAATGGATAGTTGGTGGGGAGGAAGGGAATGTACCAAATAAGGAATGCACTCACAGGTCTTATTCAAGGTGAAAAAATGGTGTTTATTCAGCAAAAAACTGCTGCTACTATAAACACAATTTTTTCACCTTGGATAAGACCTGTGAGTGCATGCCTTATTTGGGACAGTTATCTTATTGTTTGCATTTTGCACCCAGGCACACTTAACCTTTACACACAATAGGGTGTACATTATTTACTATATAATTTATAGTTTGGCCATTTTCCTATAGGTCAAACGGCAAAATATATTCTTATTAAAACTAAAAAAAAAAACACATACACAAGTCTGTATGCCTTCTTTGCAGTTCTAGTGAGAGCCCCCACACATGTTTTTCACTGCCTGGCTATTCCCTCTGTCCTCCATTCCCAGCTCAACTGTATTCCTCCTCCACTCACTTTCTTCAGTGTGAGGCAGGAAGCAGCAGCGAAAGCAGAAACGAGCTCAGTGAATGTGCATCAATTTAAAGGAGAAGAGGGATGGGAGATTTCAGTACTGTAGAGGAAGCAGACTCCTCTATAGTTATGCGACTGAATAAGCTCCTTCATTGTATGAGTTGGGGGCGTTTGTATTAATTGATTCACTAATAGCAGCAATCTCGGAAGAAATGGTTAGTATTCTGTTTGTTTTGTAAAAATAATCACTGATGGACAGGATTAACAGACAGTTCTGAAACTGTACACATCTGTACCACCCCTTCTTCTGCAGCTAAGTGAGAAAGATCTCCATTGATTTTGATTTCCCTATGTAAATGTAACTGTAGATTATAATAAATAATGTACCTGTTAAAAGTATAAAAATATTAGAAGCCACCTTGGCCTGCAGCCTTATGCTTTTAGATGGTCGCTTAACTCCTTGGTGACTTCTAATATCTTTATATTTACTGTACAGGATGCATTATCCACTATATCAAGAAACTTCTCAGTTTATTAATTCATGGTGCTTTGACAATTTTAAATGAATGAAGCATATTTTACTTTTTTTATTAATTAAGCATATATTGTGAAAATATATTATACAGGTTGGTGATATACCTGATGCAGAAATCAAACCTCCTGAAAACGTGCTGTTTGTTTGTAAGATAAATCCTGTTACTACAGATGAAGATCTGGAGATTATCTTTTCAAGATTTGGAGCCATAAAGAGGTATTGGCCTTAATATACTTTTAGGCCCCTAGTTCGAGGTTATTTCTGTAACATAATTCACAGAAGGCCTTTCCTGCCAGCTGTCTGTGGCAAAAAACATGCATAGACAGGTAAAACAAGGGTATGCAAAGCATTGCTCCCAGGTGAAATACTGGCCCCAGACCGCACTGAGGGGGTGATCTTCTCCTCACAGGTGGAAGGAGAGGCCACATCACTATTGCAGAGAGAATAATTATAATATGTGAACTAAAAGGGGCAAAGTTTTGGCTCTTAAAGTGATACTGACACTAAAAGTTTTCTTTTTAAAATATTAATCTACTGTAGGTCACGTTGATCGTTTTTTTTTCACTGATCTTTCTGCTTTTGTAAGTAATTGTCACTTGAAGTTCCTAAACCTGACTGTTTTGCCAACCTGGCTATCCCTTCTTAATCGCAAAAATATAGTTGCCTGGAGCCAGTATGTGCACTACCATAGTAAATAGGATATTAATAATGTGTATAAACAAAATAAAATTTTAATAAGGACGATATACTTACAGTTCATCCCAGTTCATGGGTGCATATACATGAAATTTCAGTTAGAGATTCTAATGCTAACGGACTACTATTGCACAAATATGACAGCCCCCTCATAGAGGAACAGGGTAGTAAGAGAAGTAATTTAAAAGCATCAGGCAAATACTTTTATGGCAAAATTATAAATCGCATTCAAAGACAATGTTATGATAGATGATAAAAACAAAGGTTATTTTCTGATGTCCGTATCTCTCTAACGTTACTGAGAATGGCTTTTTGCCATCCATGGGAACTTAGGGCTAGTGCCCCCTCTGTTGCCATTTTAACGAAATCAAAGAGATGCCACACAGAAACGACTCCTCTTACTGGCATAGACCAGATAAGCAATGTTATTTGTTGCCAATTTAATGTTATAGATTTGTCTGAGTTTTCATTCAGGTTTTTAATACTTTCTAGCTGTGAGATTATACGTGACTGGAAGACTGGAGAGTCACTTTGTTATGCGTTTATCGAGTTCGAAAAGGTAATATTTATCATTTGTTATAACTGTATGTTTTTATGATCCATTTTTTGGCTTTAGCAGTTGTTTTTTTACAGTAAAAGTCATCTATTTCTGGCCAGGAAGAAGACTGTGAAAAAGCATATTTTAAGATGGATAATGTCTTAATTGATGATCGACGAATACATGTAGATTTCAGCCAGTCTGTTGCAAAAGTGAAATGGAAAGGAAAAGGTACTTTAATTATGCATGGTGTTAAATTGAATGCATTCATTTCTTCCTATTAAAGGAGAAGGAAAGCTACAGAAGCCGTTTATTGCCAATAGATTAACCACAATAGGGCAAGCTAGAATGCAATCTTTATTATGCAGAATGCTTTACCATACCCGAGTAAACGGCTCTAGAACTTTTTGATTAGGATAGCAGCTGCCATATTAGCCTGCTGTGACATCACTTCCTGCCTGAGTCTCTCCCTGCCCACTTATAGCTCTGAGCTCAGATTACAGCAAAGAGGGGAGGGGGAGAGGAGAAAACTGAGCAGGCTCAAGCCCTAGCTCTGGAGGTTTATGCCGAAAACAGGAAGTCTGATACAGAAGTCCATGTGTACACAATAGAAGGAAAGAAATTGTGGTGTTTCTTTTGACAGAAGACTCAGAGCAGCATTATTTGAGGGGTTACTGGTGTATTTATACAGACCTTTCTGATAAAGCTTACTTAGTTTTAACTTTTCCTGCTCTTTTAATTACATTCTACCTAGCAAACTTTAATTGCACTGCCCTGCTCTTAACAGTTATAAATTGATACCTTAATTTGATACTTTGGCAGCTTCAGTCCTCTGACTTAAACTTTACATTTGGATAAGCTGCTAGCATTTCCCAGATGTTCCTGAATGTTCACAACTATCGGATGACTATTTTAGAGAAATGAGTTTGAAAGAGGATGTGTCCCATTTTTGAAAATGGCACTGATTATGAAGGCAGTGATAAATAGATGGTACCTGGTTTCCGTCTGAGCTAAAAAAAAAATAGAGCTTTAGAGTTCATCCACCAAAAATGTGAATATAATTGCAGGTTTATCAGTATTTTCTTTCTAACTCTTGCAACAATGTAAGGTAGGTGTCAGCTCTCATCTAGGGATCTTAAGGCACCTAGTTTTCAACATAGGATTCAGAACTAGGAGTGCAGAAAATATAATTAATCGGTTGTTACATTTGGATACATTAGTTGCTGGGGTTTCTCAGATGTTACTTTAGCAACTATGTATCAGATCATTTATAGAATTCTTATTTAAAGGTGGCATATTCTATTTTTGAAAATCTCATTGCTCAGTAGGCAGTAATGAATATATGGTGCCTAATTTCAATCTAGGCCAAAAAGTATATCTATGTTTCATGGGGACCTTCACCCAAAAATTTGAAGGTAGAAGCAATATTTATTTATCCCTCTGTTTCTGGGTTTGACTCATAAAACAATTTAACAGGTGTGGGTTATTTTCAAAGTCTCTTAGGATACCTTGCTTTTAACATTGTTTCAAGAGTTAGAGCCATGAGTGTAGAGAATATAAATAGGCAGACATTGCTTTTATATTAACGAAAAATCTTAAAATTGTAATTCAAGTATATTGAAAAGTTGCTTAAACTGCATTTTTTTCACTATGCAAAAAACAGACATTGATTGGAGCTCCATATACTGTAAATCCTCTGTTGTCTGTTACAATGGTGAACAGGCATATCCTAAATAGTTAGAACACATCTGCCTCACAAATCCAGTCTGAGTTTTATAGGTAGAAATGTAATTCCACTGTTAAAGGAGAAGGAAACCCTTTTGCAAAAAAGACCCTGTGCCCACCACCCTATGTAGACCCCCCTCCCTCCTTCCCCCAGGCTAACTACCCCCAGGGGAAATGTCCCATACTCCATACTTACTCCTCGGCGCAGATTCTTCCAGCGGAGTTCCACGCATCCATCTTCTGCATCCTCTGTAAGCTGACTGGGAGATCGGTATTTCTGCACATGCGCAGTTGGAGCAGTTTGCAGGGTTGCTACAACTGAGCATGCAAAAGGGTTTTTTTTCTCCTTTAACTTTGTTAGCATAGTTTTTTTTTTTTTTGGATTTTTTTTAAAAGAGCAGTTACGCACACGCTCCTTTCACGTCATAAAGCCGCACTATGCATCATTCCATCTCTACTCCTTGTTTTGCAAATCCATCCGTTCCGAAATATTTGGGGTTCCTACAGCTAGTTGCATCTATTGACACAGGTTGTGTCAGTCGTTGCAGCAGTATTGCTGCAAAAGTGTAGGAAGTGATGCAATCCCAACTCTCATAATGTTAGCAAAAGCTTGCATCTGACTTGCCACCATGAATGTGCCAAGCAGTCTTATTGATGCATCAAATACAACACCCTGATAACCGCAGTCTGGCATTGTGAGTAAATTCAGGGTAAAAAACTTTTACCTAATTTGCATCATAATTGCATGTTAACGCTTGTTGTTAATGAGGCCTTTGGTCTAAAATTTAGATGTCATTGGCATCTGAGGCAGCAGACTCAATTCCTCCCCCTCTATACAGGTTTGGTGAATTCACTAGTTTGAAGAGTACAAATGCACTCTCCGCACTAAAAAAAATATGATTTTATTGTTTAAAAAATTATGCTGCCACTGGCAAAGTGCTGCCTGAAGTAAGTCTTCTTACCTTTTCTCATGGCATAAATTAAAATAAATTGCAGAAAATTTATTCTGCTTGCACTTTGAAGTAGAGTAAATGCTTTCACTTTCTTTTCTCAGGAGGAAAGTATACAAAAGAGGATTTTAAAGAATATGAAAACGATGCAGACAAAATTGCCAAATTTGCTCTGAAATACAGCGCCAAACCTAAACAGGAGTATCCTTTGCGTCAGTAATTCAAGGTTTTTTGTGGAGTGCCGCAGGGTTGGGCACAATATATGTTTTTTGAATTTGGGATACAAAAATATTCAGATACAAAAACAGATAGGCGGCAATCCGGGTAAAATAAATAAAGAGAGCATTTATTCCAACTTCATCGTAAGCCTATGATTAAGGGAGTCTTTCCCGAAACGCGTAAGGTGATGTGGATTCATCAACTGTTGGAATAAATGCTCTCTTTATTCATTTTGCCCAGAGTGCCGCCTCGGTTTTTGTATCGCTATATGCACAGCTGTGACGCTGGTGGCTGAGCACCTGTGATTGAAGTGGAACAGAGTGGAGGAGGAAATCTTGCGAGGGGCGAGTCTGCAGTGGCTACTGTTTCTGACTACAAAAATAAGCAAGCCGCTTATACTAAAAGGGATTAAGTTAGACACATACTTGATGGAGGATGATCTTAGCTATATCAAGCTATGACAGTCAGCATCTGAAAAGGCCAGTAAAGTATTGCCCTGTAGTAAAAGGTGTTTACAGTAGAGGGGTAGGATATGGTATGCAGTCCAGTTTTAGTTTCCAAACCTTAGAAAGGATATAATAAAATAGGGAAAGCCCAAAGAAGATCTACAAATTTGAGTATGGCATATCTGAATTATTAGGAAAGGTTGGTTTATGCTGGAGATGAAGCACTTAATGGGGATATAATTGCTTGTTCAGGAGATAAATTCATTTCAAGACAGGGTTGGATGCTTTTTTAACAAAATGACAAAATACCAAACTACTGAAATTTTCTCTTGTACAGAGTTGACCCAGGGACTGGTCTCATTGCCTTATTGGGAGCCAGGAAGGAATTATTTGTGGCTAACTCAAGGAAAGATGTAATTTGAGCCATTTGAGTTTCCTTTTGTCACTTGACCATAAAGCTGTAACTGATTAAATACCCAGGCAGTAGTTGTATGCATTGTTTTTCTAATCTTAGCTATGGTGGCTTGCAGTTTAGCAATGTTTGCTCAAATGAAAGATGGATTAAAAAACGCAGTACAAGGGCTAATTATGACTACAATGTACTAAAACAAAGTCAAATCACAGTGGTTGTTACCCACAAATGCCACTTTCCCCCAGAATTCTAGCTACATTACCTTGCTAACTATTAAAGGGGTGGTCCACCTTCAAACAACTAGTTGTTTTCAGATAGATCACCAGAAATAACGACTTTTTCCAATTACTTTCCATTTTCTATGTTTGACCGTTTTTCTAATATTGAAGTGTAAGTGGTCATTTTTCACCTTCTAAAGCAGCTCTGTAATGGGGGGTCGCTGACCCTGTAAACTGTTCTACATTGATACATTTAGTGGATGCATTTCTTATCTTTGTCCCTTCTGAGCAGAATCTCTGAGTTTCATTAAAGGCAGCTGTTACAATCGATACAATAGTTGCTAATACTCCAGAGATACTGCTGAGAAATGTATCAACTAAATGTTGCAAAACAGTTAACAGTTAGAGTCTGAACCTGAATTACTGAGCTGCTAGACTGAGACAGGGACATTCAACTTTAACTAGGTAATACAAATACTTGGATATTGTTTAGTACGGTCTTCATTCTTTACATATGTTGGGAAAGTTCAGTTACTGGAGACCTTTGAAATAAAAATATCACAGAAAATAAAATTTCAGCATAGGATTTGCTCTTTAGTAAAATCAGCAGTTTGTTTGAGTCTGAATACTTTGTGTTTGTTGTTTATAACCACAAGGATGAACATGCACCTGCTCTTAAGACATGCAGATGTGTTTGGGAAAGTGTTCTGATGTAACAGCATATATTCAAGCATTTTTACTAAATATGTTTTAGTGCCTTAATAAACTGCCTTAGTGACAAATATGAACTGTTGCTGGATGAAGAAGAATCAAGCAGCAAACGAAGGCATTCTGTGAAAAAACAGAAAGACAGAAAGCACCACCATATGTCTGATGATGAAGATGAGAAGAGAATAAAAAAATCTAAGGTATTGTGGGTTATTACATGGTTTGATTTAAAGGGGTTCTTCATCTTTGAATTAACTTTTAGTAAGATGTAGAGAATGACAATTTGCAATTGGTTTAATGTTTTATTATTTGTGGTCTTTGTGTTATTTCACTTTTTATTCAGCAGCTCTCCAGTTTGCAATTTCAGCAGTCTGGTTGCTAAGGTCCAAATGGCCGTAGCAACCAGGCATCGATATGAATAAGAGACTGGGATATCGATAGGAGAGGGCCTGAATAGAAAGATGAGTAATGAAATTTAGCAATACAATTGTAGCCTTACAGAGCATTTGTTTTTAGAGGGGTCAGTGACCCCCATTTGAAAGCTGGAAACAATCAGAAGAAGAAGGCAAATCTGCTACCTCTGAGTCCGCAGGCATGACAACCCCCCTGGGCAATGAGGCTGGGGTGGGGGCTTTCACGTCAGTCACGCGAAACAATTGTTTAAGGGCCAACTTCCAAGCAGCAGACATGATTGGATCATGCATCTGCTGCTCGGCCCGACTTCTTTGCCCCCCCCATCACCACCCACCTCATGTTCCTCCTGCTCCAAAATGGTAATTGGCCTTAATTTACACACACTTACATACACTTAAACGAAAACTGAACCCCCTCCTAAAGAGTCCCCATCTAATAGCCCCCTCCCCGCTTCCTCCCTGCATAGTCCACTATTTTAAAAAGTTTTGCAGAAAGTTGCACAGAACTCCCCATGCAGAGTAGAGCAGCGGAGCTCACGGGCGCCATATTCGGATCCTCTTCTTCCCTTCTGGCTATTTAGAGATTGTTCCATCCCATGCACAATAGATGCGTATAGCAAACAGGTCAAACTGTGTAGGAAAATAGGTTGTTCCAGACATTGTTCAGAAGAACTGCATATTTTGTTTAAAAAGTTGATTGGAGAGGGGAAAACATATAAAGAAGTCCAGAGGATGATAAGCTAAAATGATCTCAAATGATTAAAAATGGCAAACCAAAACCAGAAAGACATGGAAGAAAGCGGAAAACTACCATTCAAATGGATAGAAGAATAGCCAAAATGGCAAATCCTCAGCCAACGATCAGCTCCAGGAAGATCAAAGAAGGTCTGAAGTTACCTGTGAGTACTGTTTAAATGAAAAAACACCATGTGAAGCCAATCTATCGGCTAAAAGCCCCCAAAAAGTCCCGTTGTTGGAAAAAAAAAGACGTGCTGAAGAGGTAACAATTTGCCAAAGAACACATTGACTGGCCTAAAGAGAAATAGTGCAACATTTTGTGTATAGATGAAAGCAAGATTGCTCTTTTTGGATCTAAGCGCCGCAGAGAATTTGTCATACGACCCCTTCTTCAGGTCTGAAGGGGTGTCTCTAGTACATTATCGTTTGTAGCTGCTTAGTTCTGTGGTGTGCATTTTTATTAGCTGTATCTATTGTATTTCATTTTTTGTATTGTATATTAATTATTTTAATTAATTGTTTATGATGACCTGTATGGGATGTGGTGGGTTTCTGTCTAGGGAAAATAGAAAACAAGGAGTGATATCCCTTTATGTTAAAGGGATATAAAACCCAATATAAAGGAAGAAGGAATGCTGGAAAATTGAGACCTGAAGCATTTATAGGTTAAACATTTTGCATATTGTAAAGCTTCTGCAATTTAATTGTAGGCGCATTCTACACAGCTGCTATTGCAAATAGAAAAGCCTACCTGTCTGAGACAAGTAGTAATAATGGTGGTTCTAATTACCCAGATACTGGAGCCATGGTCAAAATGGTCAATGTTTTTAAGTGGTTTTATGAACTGTAGGGGGATGAGACGTAAACAAGGACCAACCCATGGGGAGGTTACTTTTTTTGAGTGACATAGGGATTCTGTCATGATTTTTATGGTTTGCTTTTTATTTCTAAATTATGCTGTTGACATTGTAAATAATTCACTCTACCATTTAAAATGTTATTCTTGAAGCAACACATGTATTTTTTTTAGCTGTAATATTGGCGTGGAGGCAGGAAACTCAGTGCATTGTGAATGATTCTGAGCTTTGAGAAGGAGCCAGTACACTGCTTTGAGACAGCAATTGTTTCTCCCTTTCCCATTGTATTTTACCATGACCTAGATCAGTGATCCCCATCCAGTAGCTCGTGAGCAACATGTTGCTCTCCAACCCCTTGGATGTTGCTCTTAGTGGCCTCAAAGCAGGAGATTATTTTTGAATTCCAGGCTTGGAAGCAAGTTTTGGTTGTTTAAAAATCAGGTGCACTGCCAAACAGAGTCTCAATGCAGGTTGACAATCCACATAGGCGCTACCAAATGGCCAGCACTTATTTGGCACCCCAAGAACATTTTTTATGCTAGTGTTGCTCCCCAACTCCTATTACTTCTGAATGTTGCTCACGGGTTTAAAAGGTTGGGGATCCCTGAACTAGATTGTGCTTCCTTGCCTCATCTAGTGATAAACATGAGAACAGCACCCAAGCAGGGAAAAGCCTTTAGCAATGTAAACAAATCCTTCAACAGAGGTGTCCAGTAGCAGCTATCTGATTAGCTGCCGATTGTTCTGTTGATAGGCTGCCAATGGGGGAGGGGGGGTTTGAAGTACGTGAATGAAATCACTCCAAATTGCAGTGTAGTAGGAAATGATCAGAGCACAGGTCACATGACCTGAGGGCACCTGGGAAAATGACAATATGTCTAGCCCCATGCCAAATTGATTATACTGTCCCATGACAGTATACCTTTAATGTGCTCTATAAATATTTATTCACACATTTTAGTGTTTATCCTAAGGAAGGCACCCCTCTGTGGTCAATTTTTTTTTATTATAAATATAAAGTGAAAATATATCATGGCTTTTCCTTTTATGTTGTAATAGAGCTGTTGTCTTCCAGGATTCAGAGAAGGATGGTCGAGACTATAACCGAGAGAGGAGATGGAGCGAGAAGAAAGAATATGAAGAAAGCCATAGCCGTTCTCATTCCCATGGCAGCTACTACAAATCCAAAGAAAGGCACAGAGAGGAAACAAAGATTAGAGAAAAGAGGAGAGACAGGAGTCCGAAACATTATAAGGATAAGTCTAAATACAGAGAAAGGGACTGAGGAAAGTAACTCAATAACAGAATCTTTTGTCAAATTAACGCAGTTAGAAACTCTGCTAAAAAAAAAAAAAAAGTAGTGAAAATTCATTATAAATAAAATATTTTATCTTACTTGATATACTGTATCCTGTATTTCATTACTTACATGTTTTTTATTACTCCTACTTTAAAAAAAATACCTTAGATAACCATTTTGTAGTGTGTGTGTCAGCTAAGTGGTGGCTTCAGCTTTAACTAGCTTTACAGGAGAATGAAGGACAAGATTATAAAACAACCCAAAATGTTGGTAATTATCCCCTTTGCTGAAATGCTATTTTAAATTGCCCCCAACATTTTCTAAAATGTTGGGGAAAGTTTGCATCCAAAACTTGACCAGATTTAGCCTAGCAAGTGGGCACCATTTTCAAAAGTTGCCACATCATTTCCCTATTCATCCTGCTCTAGACATGATTGTGTCATCTATACATGGGACTGTACTAAGGGTCTATTTATCATGTGTAAAAAATGGAATAAAGCATTTTCATTAATACTGCTCATAACAACATTGATATTATCTAACTATTAAAATCAAATTGCTGATTGGTTGCTATGGGCAAACATCACTGGTAATGTTTCACTCCACTTTTTACACAGCATGATAAATAGACCCCTGATTAAATGTAAACAGTATAGCACATCATGCAAGCCACTAACATGATAGAGTTGTTAAAGGGTTACTGTCATGGGAAAACAACATGTTTTTTTTTTCCCAAAATGCATCAGTTAATACTGCTGCTCCAGTAGACTTCTGCACTGAATCTCTTTTTCAATAGAGCAAACCGATGTTTTTATATTTCATTTGGCATAGTGATCTAATAAACTTCAATCTTTACTGCTGCACTGTAAGTTGGAGTGATATCACCCCCCAATAGCCCATCAGCAGAACAATGGGAAGGTAACCAGATAACTGCTCCCTGGTAGATCCAAGAACAGCATTCAATAGTAAAAAAATTAATGTTTCTCACTTGCTATAAAGCAATCTATACTTTTTTGTAAAGGAGCCGTTACACCAAAAAACGAGTGTTTTAAAGGAATGACAATGTAATGTATTGATGCCTGCCGTGGTAAAACTGGTATATTTGCTTCATTAAGACTACAAGCTGCTATGTACCCATGGGGGAAGTCATTCAAATCTGAAAAAGGCAACAATGAGCCAATGAGCCTGGGTACAAGTAGACTTGAAGATTCCCTTAGACCAGTGCTGTCCAACTTCTATGGTACCAAGGGCTGGAATTTTTCTAATCTACATGGTGGAGGGCCGATAACGGAAGCCAGTGTTAGCCGCTCCCTGTTTTTAGACCACACCCACTTTTAACCACACCCATGTTACCGCAAGACCATGTCCACATTAATAGCACACCAAAAAACCAAATGGTTGGTGCTCACTGCAGGGATCAGGGCCGGAACTACAGGTAGGCAGAGTAGTCGGCTGTCTGGGGCGCCATCATTGAGGGGGCACTTTTAAGGGGATTTTTTTTGTTTTTTTTTCAAGCGTTTATTTAATAATTTGTTTCAGTAATCATGGTCACCCAGGTGGAATTCATCTCCTTCACCTTCTCCCTCTTGCCGGCATGTAATAGCTCCTTCTGTGCGGTGCAGCGCGATGTACATACAAGCGTCAATGACGTCACTGATGTGTTGGGTGACAGAGAGAGGCAGAGAGCTGGTGGCCTGCTTGGTGTGGCTCTCGCTGCTCTCAGCCTTGCACTATTTCACTGAACTGAAGACATTCTATTACTGTAAAGTGTGAAGCTTCCTGCTGGCACAGCCAGGTACAGATTTGGGGGCCATATGTTTGCTGTTGCTGCTGGTTGCTGGCACAGGTAAATACTTGGGGCAATATGATTTGATCAGATTTATTTTTGGCTGCTGCTGGCATAGGTAAAGATTGGGGGCAATATGATGGCTGCAGGAGGGCTGTATGATTAATGGCTGCTTAGCTTGCTTGCACAGGTATGGGTGGGGTGTATTATGGATGGCTGCTGGGCTTGCTGGTACAGGGGGCAGTAATATAAATTAAAAAGTGTTGTACATTTTCTTGCTCTCTTTATTTAAAAACCATCATGGTAAGGAGGGAAATGGTAATGCAGGACAGGGGGGCACTGAGTGAAGCTCTTGCCTAGGGTGCTGAACTACCTTGTGCCTGCCCTGGCAAGGATGTCACGCATATGTGAAAAAAGTTGTCATATAAGACATACCCATAAATCCATATGCCTCCTCCTCCTCCCCTGTGTATAATACAGTACCCCAGCATATGACTAAACACCTTAGGGGCCACTAACAATAATTTTCAATTGCTAACAAACACCCAGAACAAATACCAAAGTATAACACATAGGGAGCATAGGGAAGGCAGAGTATGGGACACACAGGGAGCATAGGGAAGACAGAACAGAGCAGGAGACGGATCAGGACCAGTCTAATATGTACTACATACAGTGACACAGTGCTGGTGCCCCATTAGCATTTTGAATAAGGTGTGAACAATGTGGGCAGTTTCAGTCTGGGTCTCCGGTGTGAACAGTACAGGGCTGTGGGGATGTGAACAATAGAGGCGTCACAACTGTGATCAATACAAGGGGATCACAGGTGTGAACAATACAGGGGATTGCAGTGTGAATTTGAGGTTTAAACAATGCAGGGACCAGTCAGTCTCTGTAGTGATACCATTTAAATGTTAAATATGGTAAAACACAGCAGGCAGACTTTGATATGTAGGGCCATATAAAGGGAGTCGCGGGCCGGGCCGCCAGTTGGACAGCCCTTCCTTAGACAATAAATAAATATCTAAGCAAACACAGCAGTGTACAGTAGATCATATTAATCATATAAGTAGTATACACATCGTTTAATAATCTCAATGGTAACCAAAATGCTCTCAGTCCCTGTCAAAAGATGATATAGAATTATATGAAATTAGTCCAGCAGGATCTCAAGGAACACACAATGAAAGGGAATTCTTATCTACCACCGATCAGCTCCAATGTGCATTTTGCATAGGGGGATAAACAAACAATAAGGGGCACATTTACTGGGCTGAAGTGAATTTTCGAAGTTAAAAACTTAGAATTTTAAACTATTTTTTGGGTACTTCTACCATCGAATAGGCCTAAATGCGACTTAGATTCAAAGTAAAAAAGTTCGACTTCGAAAATCGAAGTACTGTCTCTTTTAAAAAAAAGTTAGACTTCCACCCTTCGCCACCTTAAACCTGCCGAATTGCTATGTTAGCCTATGGGGATCTCCTAGAACCTATAGCCAACATTTGGCTAAGTTTTTAGATGACGAAGTAAAATCGTACGATCGAATGATTATCTTCGACCGAAAATGGTCATATTCGATTTAAAAAATACTTCGACTTCGAATGTTGAAGTAATGCAATTTGATGGTTGAATTTCGAAGTTTTTTACACTTCGAAATTCGACCCTTGATAAATCTGCCCCTAACTGTCCTGGTATTTAAATACAAAAAAATGACATTCAACCTATCTGTGTTTCATAAAACATAACTGCATCCTAGCTGGGACATACTACCAACGTGAGTAGTTGGTAGTAGTTCTGCTATTGTGTTCAGAAAGCTGGCGCAGAAAGTAGTGCCTTTGGCCCTAAAACAAGTAGTTAACTTTTGCTGGTTTATGGGCCAATGAGTGTGGATACAATATTATAAGCTTGTCCACCTAGGCTATGGAAATTTTTTTTCTAAAGGTACCTCTAATAGTCCTGTATCATATTGTCCTAAATGTGACGAGACTGTGTCCCTTTTCCATTATCTATAGACTTGTCCAAAGCTTAATCTATTTTGGAGGGAAGTCACTAGTTTTTTGAATTCTAGACTGAAGATAAAACTTAAATTGTCTCCATGTTTTGCTTTGCCGCATCTAGATAATAATAAGCTTTTCTCAACTCCTAAATTGAGATTAAATTATTGACAACTTTATTTCTAGCTGCTTCCAGGAGAGCTTTATTTAATTGTTCGCTACAAAAAGAATCTCCCTCATTATCGAACCATCTTAGTTGTCATGAAGCGTTAATAGCTAAAACAAAAGGAAGTAATTCCAAAGAGTCTTTTAGTCTTATATGTCTCCTTACTTTGAGATCTGTAACTCCAGTACTATTGGCAAATAACTCTGTTTCTTCAATTGTAAAATGGATGTTTATTGGGTGGACTGGCTTTCCAGATGACAATGGGCTTTTTCTTTTGTTTCTTTTTTTTTGATTTTGATTATGTTTTACATCCACTGGCTTAGTTAATTTTAGTTTTTTGCTAGTTTTTATATATCTCTTCATTGAATGTTATACATTTTTGATAATAACATGCTATTGTGTTGAATGCAGCACATTTTCATAGTCTGCATAAGATAGCTGTCATTTTGATTTGATTTGTTTAATTTAAAATCAAATAAAATATTTCAAATATGGACCAATGAGTAATCGAGGATGAAGTCTTGTCATCATGGATAGTTATATTTGCCTTAAAATCCCCCCTCCCGTATACATGGACATGAAAATTAAACTCTAGTGCAATCTATTTATGGGAACAAGAAATTCTGGGGTGTGATGTATTTTTTTTTTTTTTTTATCGAGCTTCTACTTTGGAGCGGGCTATATGAATAAATCTTTCTGACCAACATAAGAAATTTGTGACCATGCTGTTTAAGTCATGTTTGCAAGTTCACCAGTTTCCTTCTGGATGTGTAATAATGGGCTGAACAATTGGTCACGATATGACGTTACCATTTTTGGATCAAGCTCCTACCTTAAACTGTGAGAATGGATTCATGCAGACTGTCTAATTGATGTATGTAGTTTTCTGAATTTCACCAATGTTTTCGGGATTTGTAATAAAGGACTAGACTGTTTGTTACCAAATGTTGTATTATGCTACTGTATATGAATTTATTTATATGCTTTTTTTTCTTTATTTTCATTGGTTAGAAACAATCTTGAACAACCTTGGGCATTTGGATAATCTGAGGTGTATCTGAGTTTGATTTAAATGTGTCACACTGTATATAGGCACTTATTTATGTTCTGTGTAGGTGTACCAAGATGGAGCAGAATTATAAGAAGAAAGAAGTGTTTCTGTTGAGACTTGGGGATGGGGTATACTGATTATATGATTAATATGATCTACTGAACACTGCTAAAATATTTACTTATTTATTGATTGTATAGGGAAATCTTCTATTCTTCTTATACCTAGGTACCTTGGACATAAGAGAAATATTAGGGAAATCACTACACTGATCACCTTTGTATATTGTTTTAAATGGTGTTTGTTGTTATAAATGATGTAATAAAAAAAGTTGTATTTTTTGATAAACAGTATATCTGTATGAGCCACCATTATGGGACATTCACCATTTATGTACAGTTTTTCTATTTATTTTTTTTTTAATTTGAAATTATTTATTGATTTTCAGATAACAGAAAATTTCCAGTGGAGACTGGGGAGAAGAGAGAAACAGCGGTGAAGCAAGAAAGGTGAGTAGAGGTGGGGAAGGGGATATGGCTGGCATTGTCCATGAATCCAAGCTGTGCATCCTGGGTGGGGGGGGAGGGGAGATGGTTTGATGATTGCCAGATAACCCGGTGCCGTTGGATCGACCAGTGGAAAGTTGAGGTAGTCAGTGTGTGCCTCAGTTTTCAAGATCCTACAACTGTGTGGTCAGGTGTTGGTTGTTGGATGCTCCTGTTTCCATTTCTCCCACAACTTGTGTGTTACTAGACCTTTGTCAACTTGTGCAAGGGTCGTGGCAGCATATTTTTCGTGTATAAGGTTCGAATCTATTAGATGGAGTAGACTTTCTCTGCTAGGTACAGCCGTAGATTTCCAATGCCGTGGTATCAGTAAGCGCGCTGCAGTGAGGATGTGAAAGGTTAGTTTTCTTGCCTCTGGGATTAGGTCGGGTATACCATGGTTTAAAAGTGCCATCGCTGGTGTTACTTGTATCGGTGTGTTGAATATCTCTGAGAGTAGGTCGTTGATTAGTTGCCAGAACGGCAATATTTTGGGACAGGTCCACCAGATATGTAGCATGTCACCCTTCACAGTGTTGCACCTCCAGCAAATGTCCGACTCGTTAGGGAACATCTTATGCAGCGTTGAAGGTGCTTTATACCATCTAAACAATATCTTACTACCATTTTCTACATGGTTTGTACATTTGGTGTATTTGGAAGCAATAGTTGCTATTTGGGTCCATTGCGTTAATGGGAGATCAATGTTGAGGTCCTGTTCCCATCTTTGAATGTGTAACGGTTTGGTTGGCCCTAGACCAGGCATAATAGCTTGGTATACTTTGGACAGCCCTTTTCGACACCCAGCACTGCAAAAACATATGCGTTCAAAGGGCGTGGGTAGTCTGGATAGGCTTTGTATGTGTGAGTTCAGGAAATGTCTAATTTGTAGATATTTGTAGATATTTGTAGAAATCGTGTTTAGGGAGATTAAATTTAGTTTGTAAAGTCTCATACGTATTCAGACCTTTATCCAGAAACAGTTGTGCTATGCTTGTAATTCCGAGTGTTTCCCAATTGGCCAGAGACATATCAGGGATTTTTGATTCTAGCATCCTGATAGGAGAGTGTTTTGTTGGAAATGTATGAATGTGTTCAACCCTCTTCATTGAAGTCCAAATTTTTAAAGCCGTCGAAGTGGTGTGGTAGAGTGAGCTGGGTTCTGTTTTATGTAAGGGAGACTTGGACCACATTAATTGTTGCAGCGTACGTGGATGGATCTGTTCTTGTTCTATTTCTAGCAATTGTTTGCAGTTGACCGGGAGGTTCCATAGGGTGAGTTGTTCTAAGATAGTGGCTTTGTAATAGTAATCTATGCTTGGAACACCAAAACCCCCTTCTTTCTGGCTTAGTTGCATTAGACTTCGCTTGATTCTAGGCTTTGTCCCTCCCCAAACAAATGTATCTATAGTGTTTTGTGACTGCTGGAGAAAGGATTTTGGCACCATGATTGGGAGAGTCCGGAAAAGGTACAGGAACTTGGGCAGGAGCATCATCTTGACTGCGGCAATTCTTCCCAACCAGGAGATATAAAGAGTCTTCCACTTTTCTAGTTGCGTCTGGGTTGCTCTCAAAAGTTTTGGATAGTTACTACTGTATGTTTTTGCCACTGTATTTCCTAGTTCAATACCTAGGTAGGATATTGTGTCTTTCCTCCATTGGAATGGGTATAATTTCTGCAATGCTTTCTTGTCATTCGTTGCGACATGTAATAGGAGGGCTTGTGTCTTGTTTACGTTGAGCTTGTAATAGGACACTTGGCTATATTCGTTCAATATCTGAGTGAGCTTTGACAGTGATGTCTCTGGATTGGTAAGCGTTAACATAATATCGTCCACAAAAAGCGCTACTTTATGGTCTGAGTGGGCGCAGGTGATACCAGTGATGTCTGGTGAATCTCTAATTGTTTTTGCTAGTGGCTCCAGGATCAAGTTGAATATTAGCGGGGAGAGGGGACAACCTTGTCTCGTTCCATTTGTGATACAGAAGGGTTGTGAGAGAAAGCCCATGTTGGTAACCTGCGCTGTTGGTGTGGAATAGAGCACCAGGATAGCCTGTAAGATCTGCCCTCTAAATCCAAAAGCCTGAAGGGTTTCTTCCAGATACAGCCAGTGGACTCTGTCAAATGCCTTCTCGGCGTCCAGAGCTAGCAGGAGTGTAGGTGTATGGTAGCGTGTGGTTTTTTCAATCAGAGAGATGAGTTTTCTAGTGTTGTCTGCACCGTGTCGCCCTGAGGTGAAGCCAGATTGATCCTTATGAACGATGTCAGGCAGGATTTCCTTCAGCCTATTGGCAATAACGTTGGCATACAGTTTGGTGTCACCGTTTAACAATGAGATGGGCCGAAAATTAGGGCATTGGTTTGGGGTTTTACCCGGTTTGGGGATAGTTGATATCGTAGCTCTCAGCATCTCTCTTCAAGTGGTCAATAGCTTGGTTTATTTGTCTTTGTTTCAGTAAGTTTGCAAGTAACTGAGGCTTTGTTACCTTTCGTGTAGTGGGCGAGGCGTAGTCGTTGGATGTGGTATTGCATTTTGAATAGGTCTATTTCACATAGCTGATTCTTCACGTCTCTAATACGTTTTGTCGTTAGTTTGTTAGGGTGAGCTTTATTATACAGTTCAAGATCTTGCAGTTGTTTTGTTAGTACTTGCCTATTATTTTCACGTTGTTTTTTAAGCAATGACCCATATTTAATAAGTTGACCTCGGAGCACTGGCTTATGTGCACACCAAACTGTAGGAGTCGAGACCTCGCCATTATCATTGAGGGTAAAGTATTCCTGTAGTAGTTGGTTGCAGTTTCGGGGTATTTCTCCATTTAGTAGCAGTGATTCATTAAGTCGCCAGTGTGAAGTGAACGGTGCAGATTTGTGGAAATTACTTGTCCAAATTACTGGGGCGTGATCCGTCCATGTCATCAAACCAATTCGTATCTCTTCAGTAGCTTGAAGGGTGTCCTTGTCCCTAAATATATAATCTAGTCTAGAGTATCTGTTATGCGAGTGCGAGTAATGTGTATAGTCTCTTTCCGTAGGGTGGGACGATCTCCAGGTATCAAATAGGTTATGCTTTTTCAAAAGGTTTTTCAAATTGAGTGCATGAGTAAGTACTTCTCTTCTAGGAGTGTGGTCTGTTTCAGATCTGGTGTCTAATTCCTGTATTAGTGGCACATTAAAATCACCCACTACTATTGTCTTGCCTTGTTTCAGTTTGCCCAGTGACCTAAAGAAGGTGCGGTAGAAATAGGATTGCTTCACATTTGGGGCATAGACAGATGCTACAGTGTATATTTGGTCTTGTAGTTCAATTGTGACAATGAGGTATCTGCCTTGCGGGTCTGTTAGTTGTTTAAGCACACGGGGTGTGATGGTAGAGTGGAACCAAATTGCTACCCCTCTTTTCTTCACTGAGCTGTTCGCATAAAGTTGCAGTGGGTAGTCTTTGCATGCTAATCTATTAGGTTGCTCATTAGTGAGATGGGTTTCCTGGAGGCACAGTATGGAAGCCTTAGACTGTTTAGCCCAAAGTAGAAGGTGGACCTTTTGTTCGGGCTATTGAGCCCGTTAACATTTAACGTGGTAACATTGATCGCCATTTGTATGTGATGTAGGCGTGGTGCTGTGGTTTGGTACTCACTGTTGCTGCATAGAGTTCGATGTTTGAGGCCTCAGGAGTGGTGGTTGGGCTGTAGTTTCAGCTGTTTCCGCACCTGTCTTCGGCATTTTCCTACTAAGGGTCATCAAACCTTGGCCAGGGTTGGGAGGGTGGGGAAGTAGGGAAAGAGAAAGATAGAAAAGGTAGGAGAAAAAAAGAACATTAGTAACGGTAATGTAAGAACTTTTACATAGAGAAACATATATACATCAATACTGTAAATAGCATCGAGTAGAGCGGCTTCTGGGTATTGATGGTCGTCATTGATAGTCCTATCCGACTCGAGTTATATCGTGCGGTGTAGTGCACTGTGAAGCCATGATTGGGGGGAGACGGTCACATCATAGGGGTTCTTCCGTCGGGGGAGAGTGTCAAAATTTTGTGTCATCAGTGTCATCAGGTGTGGAGTTGGTTATCTTGCTCGTCGTCAGGAGAAGTCTACAGCTGGCGCAGGTCTTCAAGTGACATCTGAAGCTATCTCTGGTTCTCGGTCGAGAGTATCTTGTCTGGTCTCCGTTCTGCGTCTCCGGTCTCCGTTTCACCGGAAACAGCCATCTGTAGGGTAAGTTTGCCTCTCGCAACACTGTGGTTATGGGAGTAAAGTCTTTGCGTTTTTTCATTGTATATGCCGAGAGGTCAGGATAGCATTGGAGCATATTGTATTTCTCAGGAATGTCCTGTTTGTCCCTAAACGCCTTCAGGGTGAGTTCCTTGATATGAAAAAAGTGGAGCCGTAGTATCACTTCCCTGGGCACATTGGGGGGAGCATTCTTGTTTTTCGGCAGCCAGTGGGCTCTGTCTATGAGGAGGAGATCAGGAGTTTCTTCTGGGAAAATCTCTTGGAGCATGTTGCTAAGATAGTGGTGCAAGTCTTCCATTTTAACTTGTTCCGAGACACCCCTTAGCCTGATATTGTTCCTCCTGTTCCTGTCCTCCAGATCAGCCATTTTACTGTTTAATTGGGATATTTCTTGCTCAAGTGCTGCATTGGAGTCTATCAGCTCATTGTGAGAGCTTGCTAACTCTGCCATCTTTCCCTCCAGGTGATCAGTCCTGTCCCCTATTTTGTCTCACTTCTCTATGAAGCTCTGTGGTGGCGCCCCTGAAGTCTGCCTGAATATCTGTTCGCAGTGAGGTGAGTAGACTTTTAAGTATGGGCAGGGTTACAGTCTGCTGGGATCTGGCATCGGGTGGCGTGTGCGCCTCATTACTTGCCTCATTGACTGTGCGTGCAGGGCTGATGCCGCCATAGTCGGCGCCATCTTGGAGGGAGTGACACGCGTCTGGCAGTGGTCTGGTTTTGGGATAGAAGGCCGTAATTTTCTTCGGCGACGGTCGCTTCCTCAGCTTCCCCATGATGTCCGGTGGGTTTAGGTCGGGTTTCCGACCCTTTTGCTGGCGTTTAGGGTGCTCCAGCCTGCTATGTGAGTTTCCCCCTTATGGAGCTCCCTAGAAAGCTTCTGTCCGCATCGGCAGTTAGCTCCGCCCCCTCCAGTTTTTCTATTTATTATGTTGTTTAATTTCCTGGAGGAGCTCCCACTGGACAGACAATATCTGGTTACAGAACTGCTGGCTCTTTCTGAAAGAACAGGATCAGACACAATGACCTGAGATGGCTGCCTACAGATTAAAGTTACAACTAAACAAAAATACATTTATTGGTTCAAGAATACAATTTAAAATAGCAGCGTGAATTATTTGTCTGAGACAAAAAGCACATACAGTATACACTGGTACATTAAATGTGATAACAATATGGTCACTATTACCCAGGAATTCTACTACTTGCACATTTGCTATGTATTCTGTATTACTAGATCCAGAATAGCATGACTTCTAGTTTGGTCTGCAAGAATCTGTGACAAAAAGATTGTCGCGTAACAAGTTTCTAAATGGGTTTCCATTAACTGTCCTCACAGTACTTTTGCTCCAGTCAAATTTCTCATTATCAAGGTATTGTCTTCTGTCAGGCTTACCAGAATACCTCACAAAGGAACCAGGTACTTTCCAGAAAAAAGGGAGCCACGAGCGGCTCACAAAACCACAAAGCCCACCTGAAGATTAGACGGGGGAAGCATGGGTGGAGAGAAGCCAGTAAAGCTAACCAAGCATGTACAGGAATGGTAGTAGACAGGAATGGTAGTCGACAGATCCGGGCAGGCAGCTTATGTTCAGTGACACAAAACAGGCAGAGGTCTGGACTGGCAGTGAAGGTTCAAGGTCAAGAGACAGGCTAGGTCTTAACACGGTAAGCAATATCAACTAAGGCTAGGCTTGCCGGACGGGAGTGCACTGAGGGACTGGATTGGTAAGTATTCTTATAGTCTTCCCAAAATAAGTTTGGCTTTTCATGATAAAAACATCATCTGGATGGCAACATATATTGATCCAAAACCTGTGTATTATGATCAGCATTAATAGTGCCTTCCCAGATGTGCAAGCTACCCATGCCATAAGCATTACTGCAACCCCATATCATCAAGGACCCTGCCTTCTGAAATTCTACTCATCATTTTCAATGAATCTACTTTCAAACTCTAAAAATCTGAAAAAATTGAAAAACTTTAAATCTTGAATTTGAAAAGAAAATATCATTACAATTTTGTATCCATGAGTTTTAGCAAAAAAAAATGTGAATGTTGATGGATCAGCCCCTCAGTTTAGGTTTTTAATTCATTGGGACAAGGGATGAATAATTCTGTAAGCCACTGTATGTGTCCCAGCTATGCTTTCCACCTGGCTGGTATCTTATTGGTAAAAAAAATTATGTTTGACACACCAGGGATAATAGGGAAGAAAGATAAAAGTACAAGACTGTCGTCAAACCACTGAAAGCCCTCCCTGGGTCATAATGGAAAAGGATTCTATCAACCCCTGACTTAGGAGGGCAGCCAAAATGCAGAAGGGTTTTCCCTGTACACTGGAAATCTCCTTGTTTATTTGGCTGACACATGCCCCTCCCTTCCTACTGGTCAGCATAATTACTCAATTTGGAAATCTCTCAGGCCTGCAATTTAACTGGGACAAGGTCTCACTGTTTTGAGTTGATCCAGCACCCTCCCAGTTCTACACCAGGATGCTGCCACTTTGTCTGAACTTCCTGCAAGGATGACACTGGACTGATCGCTTTAATTAAGGAGTATTGGTCTTAAAATTGTCTTTTTTTTTTTTTTACCAAGTTAAAGGATCTTTTTTGAAGGCCATGCGCTGCCCCCATTACAGTACTCCAAATCATGTAAACTCTGGAAACACTGATTTTGTTCTATTACAAAAAAAAAATACCTCAGAAATGTAGATACAGTCAACGTAAGCATACTGTTGTCCTTCACTGGTAAAAGTTGTGTTTGCTTCAGAAATACTATTACAGTTTACATGGGAGCACCAAGGGTGGCAAAAAGCTGCTCCTGGAAACTTAAAGAACCCAAAGTCTGACCTTTAAATCTAAATTTTGGTTATTCTGCACTTAAAATGCGCCCCCCCAGGCCAAGACCCCTGAAACACACCTGACAGTTTATATAAACAAGCTGATGTGTAGTCATCGGGGAAGCCATTCAAGCTAGAAAAAATGTGACAAGATACAGGTTACATAGCATGTAACATACTGTATAAGCTCTGTAGAATACAGTGGTATGTTGCTGAGCTTATCTGGTATCTGCTATATAACCTGTGCCTATTCTCATTTGCATGGCTGCCCCACTGGCTACACAGCAACTTATTTATATATATACTATATAATAGTCTTTCTGAAGCAAACACACCAGTTTTACAAGTGAAGGACAACAGTACATGATTTTTTAATTGCTTTGATACACTATTTTTTTATGTTACTGTTTCTTTAATTGAGACATATAGTATAATTAAAAAAAGCATTATTGTAGGCAATAATGAATACTATATGTTGCCTGTTTCAATGTGGGCTATAAATGATCATTACCTATTACCATTAAAAATGGCCCCTCCTCCTAAATGCTATAGTCCAGGGGTGTTCAAAAGGTAGATCGGAACCTACCAGTAGACCTTTAGCTGGTGATCAGTAGATCTCAAGACACCATCAACAATCAGCTTGTCACAATCAGCCTCCTATTTCATGCTTTTCATTCAGATATTATGTATTGTTAAGTATAGCAATATACATTTTATCATTTAAGTAATATTTTCCATGGAACAAAATACTGACAATGCTTTTATGGATGTGTAGATCATAATAGGACAACATCACTAAAAATAGACCTCGCATTAGTAACTTATGGGCACTCTTGCTATAGACCCTGCCTGTTTAATATGAGGGGGTTGGCTAGTCTGAACAATTCATTACAAAAGAACAGTTGCAGGGGAATAACAAATCACAGTCCTGCAGTCACACAAGCAATTACAGACTTCAATTCCCTATCAGGTGTCCCTATTTGCAGATTGGTTCCTATCCTAAAGTGCAGTTTATGGAGTGCTCTGTTGCAGAGCCTGGAAAAAGGGGTGTCAGCAAGTGGAACAGCTGGGTGGTGCAAGTAGGATTTTTATAGTAATCTTTGATAAATCAGACAAAAACACATTGTTTCTTAGCACATTCCTTCTATATTTAGAGAAGTATAATGCACTGGCACATTCTTGTTTTTTACACTATATTTCTCCTTTAAACATTAACGTAGCATATCATAAATCAGCCAATGACTATGTGCATCTCTACAGAGTAGGTCTTGTAACTACTAGTAGGAAATACAATGCTGTAAAATGCATTTTTGACTTTCAGCAAATTTTTGCAGTTTGGTTTAGTTTAAAGTAGTATACGGTTTTCAGTGTTTATCTTACAACGAGGAAGCTTTTACTCAGACAGTGTATTGTGTTTGTTGTAGCTGAAATGTTAGCTATGGCTATTTGTATGCACAAGCCACATTTTAGGGTTTCATTATGCCACATATAGCACTTTAGAAGTGCCAGCATTTACCTTTAAAGGAGAAGGAATGTATTTTTGCACTTGGGGGAGCCAAATGTTAGGCACACCCACGTGATTGTATTTACTTACCTGAAACCCCGAGCCGGTGCTCCTATCAGCAGAAAATTGCACCGGCCCGGGGATATACCAGTGAGTACCACAGAGCGATCCTCTTCCGGCCTCTTCTTTCTTCAAATTTCCCAGGGCAAACGTATGCGCAGTAGAACGAAATAGCGGACTTTTTCGTTAAAGTTCGGCTTTTGACTCTAAAGCGCATGTGTAGCCACGAGAAGAAAGAGGAAGACAGAAGAGAATCGCTCCGTGGTGCTCACTAGTGCATTCTTCTGCTGATAGGAGCACCGGCCTGGGTTTTCAGGTAAGTCAAAACAATCACCTGGGGGTGCCTAACATTTGGCACCCCCAAGTGCAAAAAACACTTTCCTCCTCCTTTAAGCTTTAATTATTTTTTTGATAACTTTAACTATTACCATTTGTTTTCTATTGTTCAGATGTAGATGTTTATATAGATGTAGATAGTTCATATTGTGGATGTTTTATCTTTCTGCTTATATAGGCATAAGGGGGATAAAGTTCTGCAAAGTGCAAGCTTTAAGATGATTTTTTTATTATTTTGTTTGAATGGTAGTTTATAGTAGTAAGATATATTTACCCATTTTAAATTCAGCAGAATGCGTGCTTTCCAAAAATATATGATTTTTAGTAACAACTTTCTCTTAATGGTGGTTATTAAATATGCATACTATATAAAACAAAGATTGTATGCTTGAAGCATACAAAGTGCCATTGAAGTTTTGTAAGCAAAACTTTCATCTTAGGGTCTCTACTTAATCATAGGCTGAGTCTAGTATTAACATGTATTTATAAAATCATTATATTCATCATTGAAGTAATGCACGGGGGGGGGGGCACGGTGAGAAGAGGGAGCCCCCTCATGCACCCTAGGCAGGTGCCTATTTTGCCTACCCCTATTTCTGGCCCTGAATGGATGTATACGTTAAACATACAGAATAAAAACAAAACAATAACAATACAAGAGGTAAAGAGGACTTTGCTCAAAAGAGCTTACAATATAAAAAGGGTTAAGTGACTGCGTGTGCACAAAATGCACAATGCGATGGTGTATCCCACAATCAATTGAAATAAATATGTACTTTTCCTTTATATTGCTTATTGTGGGATCTGCTTGATTGCCTGCTCAAATCCAGTGACATAACTACTGAGGGTCCCGCACCCCCTTGTGGCCTGCTGGAGCTGCTCTAAGTTTTATCATGAGCAACAAGGCAGGGGGAGGGGAGATTTTATGAGGGGGGTATGAATCCCGGACCCTTGTTCCCACTACTAGGGATGTAGCGAACGTCGGAAAAAAAGTTCGCGAACATATTCGCGAACTTGCGCAAAAACGCGAGCAGTTCGCGAACGGTTCGCGAACCCCATAGACTTCAATGGGAAGGCGAACTTTAACATCTAAAAAAAAAATTTCTGGCCAGAAAAATGATTTTAAAGTTGTTTAAAGGGTGCAACGACCTGGACAGTGGCATGCCAGAGGGGGATCAAGGGCAAAATGTATCTGAAAAATCTGCCTGTGTGTGCTTGGAAGAGATAGTGTAGGGGGAGAGCTGTTAGTGATTTCAGGGACAGATGATAGTAAGTTTGCTGGCTAGTAATCTGCTTGATACTGCTCTGTATTGGAGGGACAGAAGTCTGCAGGGATTTGAGGGACATTTTAGCTTAGGTAGCTTTGCTGGCTAGTAATCTACTGTTCTCTTTAAACAACTGCCATACGTTGACCTTGTAGGCATTGTTTGCCCAGTTTTTTTGGACGCAGCCACTGAAGCACAGTTGCCAGAAAAAATATGCCATATAAATGCTGAAAATAGTCATTTTTCGCCATACGTTGACCTTGTAGACATTGTTTGCCCAGTTTTTTTGGTTGCAGCCACTGAAGCACAGTTGCCAGAAAAAATATGCCATATAAATGCTGAAAATAGTCATTTTTTGCCATACGTTGACCTTGTAGGCATTGTTTGCCCAGTTTTTTTTGGTCGCAGCCACTGAAGCACAGTTGCCAGAAAAAATATGCCATATAAATGCTGAAAATAGTCATTTTTTGCCATATACGTTGAGTCAACGTATGGCAAAAAATGACTATTTTCAGCATTTATATGGCATATTTTTTCTGGCCTCTGTGCTTCAGTGGCTGCGGCCAAAAAAACTGGGCAAACAATGCCTACAAGGTCAACGTCGTTGACCTTGTAGGCATTGTTTGCCCAGTTTTTTTGGCCGCAGCCACTGAAGCACAGAGGCCAGAAAAAATATGCCATATAAATGCTGAAAATAGTCATTTTTTTTGGTCGCAGCCACTGAAGCACAGTTGCCAGAAAAATTATGCCATATAAATGCTGAAAATATGCATTTTTTTGGTTGCAGCCACTGAAGCACAGAGGCCAGAAAAATTATGCCATATAAATGCTGAAAATATGCATTTTTTTGGTTGCAGCCACTGAAGCACAGAGGCCAGAAAAATTATGCCATATAAATGCTGAAAATATAAATTTTTTTGGTTGCAGCCACTGAAGCACAGAGGCCAGAAAAATTATGCCATATAAATGCTGAAAATATGCATTTTTTTGGTTGCAGCCACTGAAGCACAGAGGCCAGAAAAATTATGCCATATAAATGCAGAAAATATGCATTTTTTTGGACGCAGCCACTGAAGCACAGTTGCCAGAAAAAATATGCCATATAAATGCTGAAAATAGTCATTTTTTGCCATACGTTGACCTTGTAGACATTGTTTGCCCAGTTTTTTTGGTTGCAGCCACTGAAGCACAGAGGCCAGAAAAAATTAAACCAGTAGGGTTTGCACCCTAGTTTGTAACGGTGGCGGAGGGAGGAGGAGGACGCTAAAGGACAGCTGTGTGTGGAGTCATGAGGCTTGAAGAGAAGGACAGCTGCATAGAAGTCAGAACAAGTCTTCCGGCGTGCAGTAACCCTCCGAGATCCACCCCTCATTCATTTTAATAAAGGTCAGGTAATCGACACTTTTGTGACCTAGGCGAGTTCTCTTCTCAGTTACAATCCCTCCTGCTGCACTGAAGGTCCTTTCTGAGAGCACAGTTGAGGCTGGGCAAGACAAGAGGTTCATGGCAAATTGTGACAGCTCTGGCCACAGATCAAGCCTGCGCACCCAGTAGTCCAGGGGTTCATCGCTCCTCAGAGTGTCGATATCTGCAGTTAATGCCAGGTAGTCCGCTACCTGCCGGTCGAGGCGTTCTTTGAGGGTGGATCCAGAAGGGTTGTGGCGCTGCCTTGGACAGAAAAACATTTGCATGTCTGACGTTACAGACTGGCCAAAGGGCTTTGTCCTTGCAGGTGTGCTCGTGGCAGGATTACTGGCACCTCTGCCCCTGGAATGTTGATGAGTTCCTGAAGTGACATCACCCTTAAAAGCATTGTACAACATGTTTTGCAGGCTGGTTTGTAAATGCCGCATCTTTTCGGACTTGTGGTATGTTGGTAACATTTCTGACACTTTATGCTTGTACCGAGGGTCTAGTAGCGTTGCGACCCAGTACAGGTCCTTCTCCTTAAGCCTCTTGATACGGGGGTCCTTCAACAGGCATGACAGCATGAAAGACCCCCATTCTCACAAGGTTGGATGCAGAGCTATCCATCTCCGCTTCCTCATTATCAAGGACTGCATCATCCACGGTCTCCTCCCCCCAGCCACGTACAAGACCAGGGGTCCCCAAAAGGTCACCACTAGCCCCCTGGGAAGCCTGCTCCTGTTGGTCCTCCTCCTCCTCCTCCACAAAGCCACCTTCCTCCTCTGACTCCACTTCTGGCACCTCTCCCTGCGTTGCAGCAGGTGCCTGGGTTCGTTCTGGTGATTCCGACCAGAAATCGTGCGCTTCCAGCTCCTCGTCACGCTGGTCTACAGCCTCATCTGTCACTCGTCGCACGGCACGCTCCAGGAATAAAGCGAAGGGTATTAGGTCGCTGATGGTGCCTTCGGTGCGACTGACCATATTTGTCACCTCTTCAAAAGGTCGCATGAGCCTGCAGGCATCGCGCATAAGCACCCAGTAACGGGGGAAAAAAATCCCCAGCTGTGCAGATCCAGTCCTACCACCCAGTTCAAAAAGGTACTCGTTGACGGCCCTTTGTTGTTGCAGCAGACGTTCCAACATAAGGAGCGTTGAATTCCAGCGAGTCTGGCTGTCAGAAATCAAACGCCTGACTGGCATGTTGTAGCGCTGCTGAATGTCAGCAAGGCGTGCCATGGCTGTGTAGGAACGTCTGAAATGGGCCGACACCTTTCTGGACTGGGTGAGAACGTCCTGGAATCCTGGGTACTTGGAGACAAAACGTTGGACTATTAAATTTAACACATGTGCCATGCAGGGCACATGTGTTAAATTGCCTAGTCTCAACGCTGCCAATAGATTGCTTCCATTGTCACACACCACTTTTCCGATCTGCAGTTGGTGTGGGGTCAGCCACCGATCGGCCTGTGACTGCAGAGATGACAGGAGTACAGATCCGGTATGGTTTTTGCTTTCCAGGCACGTCATCCCCAAGACAGCGTGACAACGGCGTACCTGGCACATTGAATAGCCTAGGGGGAGCTGGGGTGCACAGGTGTGGAGGAGGAGAAGGAGGACCCAGCAGCAGAGTAAGAAGAAGAAGAAGACGAGGTAGAGAGCGATGGAGGAGTAGAGGTGGTGGCAGAACCGCGTGCAATCCGTGGCGGTGACACCAACTCCACTGTTGTTGTTGAGCTACCCATTCCCTGCTTCCCAGCCATTACCAAGTTCACCCAGTGGGCAGTGTAGGTGACATACCTGCCCTGACCATGCTTGGAGGACCATGCGTCAGTAGTCATTATGGACCTTTGGCCCAACACTAAGTGACAGAGATGCGGTAACTTGGCTCTGCACATGTTGGTACAGGTGTGGTATTCCCTTTTTAGAAAAAAAATTGCGGCTGGGTACCTTCCACTGCGGTGTCCCAATTGCTACAAATTTGCGGAAGGCCTCAGAGTCCACCAGCTGGTATGGTAAAAGCTGGCGGGCTAAGAGTGCAGACAAGCCAGCTGTCAGACGCCGGGCAAGGGGGTGACAGTCAGACATTGGCTTCTTACGCTCAAACATGGCCTTCACAGAAACTTGGCTGGTGGCAGATGACTGGGAATGGAACAGGTGGTCAAGGTGGAAGGCGGAGTGGAGGGTGGTTCAGACGGGTCAAGGAGAGCAGAGGTAGAGCAGTAAGATGCTGGACCAGAAGGAGTGTGGCTTTTAGTTTGCCTGTTGCCTTTGAGGTGTTGCTCCCAAAGTGCTTTGTGCTTGCCGCTCATGTGCCTTCGCATAGAAGTTGTACCTATGTGGCTGTTGGGCTTACCAAGGCTCAGTTTCTGACTGCACTCATTGCAAATTACAATGCTTTTGGTCAGAGGCACACACATTAAAAAAATCCCACACTGCTGACTTTTTGGAAGTGTGCGATCTGGCGGTAACAGTAGAAGTTGGCGGCATTGGCGGCAATGGCGGGTGCGTTGGCCGGCTGAACACAGGTGCCGATACATGTTGTTGCCCTACTGATCCCTGCGGGCTGTCCTCCCTGCTTCTTCTAAGTCTTATTCTCCTACTGCCTCTCTGACTCTCCGTCTCTCCATCTGAACTACCCTCCTCTTGCTCTCTTCTACTAGGGCACCCACAAACATCAATCTCCTCATCATCATTCTCCTCAGATGCATCAATTTCTTCTGACACATCACAGAAGGAAGCAGCAGCGGGGACCTCCTCCTCATCACTCATTATGTCCATCTCTGTCGTGTTCTCTGCCAGAATTAAATCTGGTGTAAGGTCCTCATCTCCTTCATCTTCTTCTGGCAATAATGGTTGCGCATTACTCAGTTCAAGAAACTCATGGGGAAAATAACTCCTCTGACCCCAGTGAAGAAGGGGCACCGGTGGTGGAGGAAGTGTTACGTGGGGTGGCCATAGCAGTGGAGGATGAGGAGGATGTTTGTGGTAAAGTTAGAAACGGTAGAGGATGGGGTGTGCTGTGTAAGCCAGTCAACTACCTCTTCAGCATTTTGGGAGTTCAGGGTCATGGCTTTTTAAAACTGGGCAATTTGCTAGGGCCACAGGATTGCATAGCAGCACGGCCCCTAGCACGGCCTCTGCGTGGCGGCCTGCCTTTGCCTGGCATTATTTTTTAAAAACAACAACAACAACAAAAACTCAGTTGGTTTTTCTGGAAACGATAATACACACAGCTACGATGGCGGGTTGAAGAAAACAGTGTGCAAATAATGCCTACAAGGTCAACGTATACACTACTACAGCGGTGGATACGGATTACGTAAAATATATTATGGCTGCTTGAAAAAAGCATCACTCCGGTGTTTTTCTGGAGACGGTAATATTATGGCATATTTAGACAGAACAATGAAAAACTAGCACGGTGAAAGAAAGACAGTGTTCTGCCGATACAAGGGGATCTCGGAGCATGCGGTGTATAACGCGGTAAAAATAATATTTCATTGCCAGAAAAAGTGTACATACGGATAGTTTTTTCAGTGGAGACAGCAACCTAGAAATTGCAACAAGGTGCTACACTTGGCGGGAATTGAAAAAACTGTCAAAATATCCAGTCACAACATACGCGATGGCCAACAAAACAGTATACACCTATGCCTACAAGGTCAACGTTATACACTACTAGGATTGGATACGGATTACGTAATATATATTAAGCTGCTTGAAAAAAGTCACTCCGGTGTTTTTCTAGGAAACTGGAGTATAGTATATTTATAGACAGACAGAATGAACAAGGTCACACAGCTAGATGGCGGGTTGAAGAAAACAGTGTGCAAATAATGCCTACAAGGTCAACGTATACACTACTACAGCGGTGGATACGGATTACGTAAAATATATTATGGCTGCTTGAAAAAAGTCACTCCGGTGTTTTTTCTGGAGACGGTAATATTATGGATATTTAGACAGAATGTGAACAAGGTCACACAGCTAGATGGCAGGTTGAAGAAAACAGTGTGCAAATAATGCCTACAAGGTCAACGTATACACTACTACAGCGGTGGATACGGATTACGTAAAATATATTATGGCTGCTTGAAAAAAGTCACTCCGGTGTTTTTTCTGGAGACGGTAATATTATGGATATTTAGACAGAATGTGAACAAGGTCACACAGCTAGATGGCGGGTTGAAGAAAACAGTGTGCAAATAATGCCTACAAGGTCAACGTATACACTACTACAGCGGTGGATACGGATTACGTAAAATATATTATGGCTGCTTGAAAAAAGTCACTCCGGTGTTTTTTCTGGAGACGGTAATATTATGGATATTTAGACAGAATGTGAACAAGGTCACACAGCTAGATGGCGGGTTGAAGAAAACAGTGTGCAAATAATGCCTACAAGGTCAACGTATACACTACTACAGCGGTGGATACGGATTACGTAAAATATATTATGGCTGCTTGAAAAAAGTCACTCCGGTGTTTTTTCTGGAGACGGTAATATTATGGATATTTAGACAGAATGTGAACAAGGTCACACAGCTAGATGGCGGGTTGAAGAAAACACTGTGCAAATAATGCCTACAAGGTCAACGTATACACTACTACAGCGGTGGATACGGATTACGTAAAATATATTATGGCTGCTTGAAAAAAGTCACTCCGGTGTTTTTTTCTGGAGACGGTAATATTATGGATATTTAGACAGAATGTGAACAAGGTCACACAGCTAGATGGCAGGTTGAAGAAAACAGTGTGCAAATAATGCCTACAAGGTCAACGTATACACTACTACAGCGGTGGATACGGATTACGTAAAATATATTATGGCTGCTTGAAAAAAGTCACTCCGGTGTTTTTTCTGGAGACGGTAATATTATGGATATTTAGACAGAATGTGAACAAGGTCACACAGCTAGATGGCGGGTTGAAGAAAACACTGTGCAAATAATGCCTACAAGGTCAACGTATACACTACTACAGCGGTGGATACGGATTACGTAAAATATATTATGGCTGCTTGAAAAAAGTCACTCCGGTGTTTTTTCTGGAGACGGTAATATTATGGATATTTAGACAGAATGTGAACAAGGTCACACAGCTAGATGGCGGGTTGAAGAAAACAGTGTGCAAATAATGCCTACAAGGTCAACGTATACACTACTACAGCGGTGGATACGGATTACGTAAAATATATTATGGCTGCTTGAAAAAAGTCACTCCGGTGTTTTTTCTGGAGACGGTAATATTATGGATATTTAGACAGAATGTGAACAAGGTCACACAGCTAGATGGCGGGTTGAAGAAAACAGTGTGCAAATAATGCCTACAGGGCAAATAATGCCTAAAAGGTCAACTTATACACTACTACAGCGGTAGTAAAATAAAAAAAAGTAAAATTAAAAAAAATGAATATTAAAAAAAAAAAATTAAAGTTGGTGCTGCTGAACTACTAGGAGCAGCAGATTAGCACACCAGTCCCACTCCCCAACACTGCTAGACTAATAGCACTGGGCTCTTATAGTAGTAGTAGTAGTAGTAGTAAAACAACAAAAAAATAAATAAAAGCAGTCCTTACAAGGACTACTGTTATTGCAGCAGTCAGCAGATGAGATCAGAAGCAGGACAGCTGCCCACTGCAGCTACATACAGAGCACTGCAGTAGAAGGTAGATTACTAGCCAGCAAAGCTACCTAAGCTAAAATGTCCCTCAAACCCCTGCAGACTTCTGTCCCTCCAATAACAGAGCAGTATCAAAACGATTACTAGCCAGCAAACTTTCAACTGTCCCTGAAATCACTAACAGGCAGCAGCTCTCTCCCTACACTATCTCTTCAGCACACACAGGCAGAGTGAAAAAACGCTGCAGGGCTTCGGTTTTTATAGGGAAGGGGAGTGGTCCAGGGGAGAGCTTCCTGATTGGCTGCCATGTACCTGCTGGTCTGGGGTGAGAGGGCAAAAAAAAGCGCCAACAATGGCGAACCCAAAATGGCGAACGTCGCGCGACGTTCGCGAACTTCCGGCGAGCGCGAACACCCGATGTTCGCGCGAACAAGTTCGCCGGCGAACAGTTCGCGACATCTCTACCCACTACTGGCTAGTTCCCACTACTGCCTAGTCGCCTGCGTTATGACACATGCGCCGCTTCATTTTCCAAAGTTGCTCGAAGTTGCATCACAAGGAAATTTCGAGCAACTTCGGAAAACGAAGCACCGCGTGTGTCATAACGCAGGCAACTCTCATAACAACCGGCGCAGGAGATAAGGAAGCAGTTCGGGAGATTAGTCGCCTCAAAGAAGAGGCGATTAGTCGACAGGCGCTAAATCTCCATGAATCGCCTGGTGTGGACTAAGCCTAAGCGTTGTCGCAAATTATTAAGCAGACAATTATATTTGTATGCCCTGAAAGCTGCAGCATCAAGTTATTAAAGTCTTATGCAAATAACTGTTCTCAGCAGCCATGTAATCCATATATAATTCATATATTCTGTATAATATGATTTAGTCCCTAAGATCAGGTAACTGACAGCAGCACAGAGCATGTGCTGTGATTCAGCAGAAAAGAAGATGGGGGCACACATCAGATTTACAGTTCTTCACTTCCAAAGGTTGGGGTTGCCTAGGCTGGTATGGAATCTCAAAACATAATGTATACATATATGCATATGATCCGCACACCATAAAACAGTAACAACCTGGGTGCTAGTCCAAGAAGTAATGGATAAAAATGCAGAGAGGCAGCACTCCAAGGAATTAAGAAACATATTCCCGTATGGGGGGTTGCTATATTTGTTCAGCAGGAGTCAGTTAGCATTAGAAACTCTGACAGGCTGAGAAGGGACAGTCAGGTTGGCAAAACAGTCAGGTTTAGAAACTTCAAGTAACAATTACTTACAAAAGCAGAACTATCAGCAAAAAATGATCTATGTGACCTATAGGTAACTTTTAATGTAGATTAATATTTTAAAAGAAAATTTTTAGTGTCAGTATCACTTTAAAGTTGAACCCAGAAGTTGAAAGCCATTGTAAGGTCGCAGGCCAAACCCTCTCAACCCGTGGTATACCAGCGGGTATTCGGTGGGCCCTCACATCACTATTACAGACAGCATGCAGGAACTACATAACCCACAATGCATTGCACTGTCATGTTCCATTCCTTATTGAAATCACATGTGCAGGGAATTGTGGGTTTTGGAGGATGCATGGCACATGACTGCTGATACAAAGTAACAGTAGTCAGCCAGCTCAGCAAAGTAGTCAGACAGATCAGCAGGAGAGCAGGGGGCTAGGCTTAGGGAACTGTTCCAAACCATTAAAAATCATGAAAAGTCTGCATATTTTTTAATTCATGTATATTGCAAAGTTGCTTGAAATTATATTTATTTTTCAAAAAGCATAAGTTGTGTTTGTGTGGAGTTCCCCGTTAACAATTTTCTTTACATAAAATTAACTTTGCTTCCCCAACTTTGCCTGACCACAGATAAGAGATGGTCTGCTTCATAAATTCCATCTTTGCTGTGCTACAAGTGAGTCTGCATTCCAGTTATAGCTATGAAAACCTTCATAGACATTCCAGTTATACTTGTTATAAGCTGCATTATTTCTCAGTCTGATTAAAGGGGGGGTGATATTCTGAGAGAATTTGCAGTTTGTTTTTATTTTTTTTTATTATGTGTGGTTTTTGAGTTATTAAGCTTTATATTCAGCAGCTCTCCAGATTGCTGTTTCAGCAATCCAGTTGCTAGGGTCCAAATTACCCTAGCAGCCATGCATTGATTTGAATAATAGATTGGAATATGAATAGGAGAGGGTCTGATTACATAGTAACATAGTAAGTAAGGTTGAAAAAAGACACACGTCCATCAAGTTCAACTTTTTTTTTTTTGCCAGTTGATCCAGAGGAAGGCAAAAAACCCATCTGAAGCCTCACCAATTTGCCTCAGAGGGGGAAAAAATTCCTTCCTGACTCCAAAATGGCAATCGGACTAGTCCCTGGATCAACTTGTACTATGAGCTATCTTCCATAACCCTGTATTCCCTCACTTGCTAAAAAGCCATCCAACCCCTTCTTCAAGCTATCTAATGTATCAGCCTGTACAACTGATTCAGGGAGAGAATTCCATATCTTCACAGCTCTCACTGTAAAAAACCCCTTCCGAATATTTAGGCAGAACCTCTTTTATACTAATCGGAATGGGTGACCTCGTGTCAGCTGGAAAGACCTACTGGTAAATAAAGCATTAGAGAGATTATTATATGATCCCCTTATATATTTATACAGAGTTATCACATCACCCCTTAAGCGCCTCTTCTCCAGTGTGAACATCCCTAATTTGGCCAGTCTTTCCTCATAGCTAAGATTTTCCATACCTTTCACCAGCTTAGTTGCCCTTCTCTGTACCCTCTCTAATACAATAATGTCCTGTTTGAGTGATGGAGACCAAAACTGTACGGCATATTCTAGATGGGGCCTTACAAGTGCTCTATACAGTGGAAGAATGACCCCCTCCTCCCGTGACTCTATGCCCCTTTTAATACAGCTCAAGACCTTATTTGCCCTTGATGCTGCCGACTGGCATTGCTTGCTACAGCCAAGTTTATCATCTACAAGGACTCCAAGGTCCTTTTCCATAATGGATTTGCCTAGTGCAGTCCCATTAAGGGTATAAGTGGCTTGGATATTTTTACATCCCAGGTGCATGACTTTACATTTATCAACATTGAATCTCATTTGCCACTTAGCTGCCCAAATTGCCAGTTTGTCAAGATCGTGTTGCAAGGATGCCACATCCTGGATGGAATTAATTGGGTTGGATAGTTTTGTGTCATCTGCAAACACTGATACATTACTTACAACACCCTCTCCTAAGTCATTAACAAGTTAAATAAAAGTGGACCTAATACCGAGCCCTGGGGGACCCCACTAAGAACCTTACTCCAAGTAGAGAATGTAACATTAACAACCACCCTCTGTACCCGATCCTGTAGCCAGTTTCCTATCCATGTGCAAACGACTTCATTAAGATTAGAAAGACAAGTAATAAAATGTGACAATAACTAAAACTTTGTAGCCTTACAGAGCATTTCTTTTTTTAGATGGGGTCAGTGACCCCCATTTGAAAGCTCAAAAGAGTCAGATGATGAAGGCAAATAATTCAAAAACTATAAAAAAAAAAAAGACAAAATGAAGGCCAATTGAAAAGTTGTTTGGAATTAGCCATTCTGTAACACACTTAAAGGGATACTGTCATGGGAAAAAATTTTTTTTTCAAAATGAATCAGTTAATAGTGCTGTTCCAGCAGTATTCTGCACTGAAATCCATTTCTCAAAAGAGCAAACAGATTTTTTTATATTCAATTTTGAAATCTGACATGGGGCTAGACATTTTGTCAATTTCCCAGCTGCCCCAAGTCATGTGACTTGTGCTCTGATAAACTTCAATCACTCTTTACTGTTGTACTGCAAGTTGGAGTGATATCACCCCCTCCCTTCCCCCCCCCCCCAGCAGCCTAACAAAATAACAATGGGAAGGTAACCAGATAACAGCTCCCTAACACAAGATAACAGCTGCCTGGTAGATCAAAGAACAACACTTAATAGTAAAAACCGTCTCACTGAGACACATTGAGAAGGAAAAACAGCAGCCTGCCAGAAAGCATTTCTCTCCTAAAGTGCAGGCACAAGTCACATGATTTGGGGCAGCTGGGAAATTGACAAAATGTCTAGCCCCATGTCAGATTTCAAAATTAAATATAAAAAAATCTGTTTGCTCTTTTGAGAAATGGATTTCAGTGCAGAATTTCGCTGGAGTAGCACTATTAAAGGAAAACTATACCCCCAAAATGAACACTTAAGCAACAGATAGTTCATATCATATTAAGTGGCATATTAAAGAATCTTACCAAACTGGAATATATATTTAAGTAAATCTTGCCCTTTTACATCTCTTGCCTTGAGCCACCATTTTGTGATGGTCTGTGTGCTGCCTCAGAGATCACCTGACCAGAAATACTTCAACTCTAACTGTAACAGGAAGAAGGGTGGAAGCAAAAGACACAACTCTGTCTGTTAATTGGCTCATGTGACCTAACATGTATGGTTTGTTGGTATGTTTGTGAGTACAGTGAATCCTACGATCCCAGGGGGCGGCCCTTAATTTTTAAAATGGCAATTTTCTATTTATGATTACCCAATGGCACATACTACTAGAAAAGTATATTATTATGAAAATGGTTTATATACACGAAGCAGGATTTTACATATGAGCTGTTTTATGCAATATCTTTTTATAGAGACCTACATTGTTTGGGGGGTATAGTTTTCCTTTAACTGATGTGTTTTGAAAAAAACATGTTTTCCGATGACAGTATCCCTTTAAAGGTGAACCATCCCTTTAAAAGAAAGAAGAATAATGTATCTGCTTTATGGGAACAGATTGATAGCACTTTTTTCTATTTTCTACCAAAAGTTGATTTTACATATGCAAATTATGGGTGGGAAGGGAAACATTTTTTTACTTCCTTGTTTTGTGACAAAAAGTCACAGAATTTCCCTTCCTGCCAATAATTTGCATATGCAAATTAGGATTCAGATTCAGTTCAGCTGGCCTGAAGGATTCAGACGAATCCTGCTGAAAGAGGCCGAATTCCTAACCGAATCCTGGATTCGGTGCATCCCTAGTTTTAATTGCATAAAAATTAAGTATAGTGCCAAATAGAGTCTCCTGTAGGCTGCCAGTCCATGTACAGGCTCAAATTTGTGGCGACAAAGAGGCCTAGGGCAGCAAAATATTAGGGGCGGCCTGCTGCGGGCAGGGGCTAGGACCACGCTGCCATCTGTATTTTACCGACCTGGCCGGTAAAAATGATGGTTGAACCCAATGTTGTTAATAGGGAAAAGAGATAAAAAGATAGGAAGACCGGTATTTTTTTCAGGAAAATGTGGCAACCCTAGCACCAGGATTGTGCAGCCATGGGTAAGGTTACCATTCGTCCCCGTTTGCCGGGGATCTGCCCCGTTTCAGAGCTGCTGTCCCCGTGCAAATTGTCCCCGTTGGCCGTCCCCGTGTGGTAAAAAAGACCCGTGAAATCCCTGGATCGCCAGGCATTCAGGCAGCCAGCTTTGCAGGTCCTTCTAGCAGAAGACTGCACTATGCAAATTGGCCAATCCGGAAGCACCACCACCGAGAAAGCTGTGACGAAGGACTGAGGCATGATTATTTTCACTTGCGTGTCTCCTGTGGTGTAATTCAATTCCTCTCTGCTCCCTCCTGCTGCACAGAACTGCTTTCAGCTACGGACGGAGGAAAGGAATGTGGCAAGACACAGCAGCAGCACTGCTCACAAAGCTGGCTGGCATTAGAGAATTCCACGTGAAGTGCAGGGATCAAAGTTATAATCTCTGTGTGAGTTTACTATGAATTCTGGTGGTAGTTATACATGAAATAATCTCTGTGCCAATTTACTAAGAGTTCTGGGGTAGTTATACATGAAATAATCTCTGTGCCAATTTACTATGAGTTCTGAGGGTAGTTATACATGAAATAATCTCTGTGCCAATTTACTATGAGTTCTGGGGTAGTTATACATGAAATAATCTCTGTGCCAATTTACTATGAGTTCTGAGGGTAGTTATACATGAAATAATATCTGTGCCAATTTACTATGAGTTCTGGGGTAGTTATACATGAAATAATCTCTGTGCCAATTTACTATGAGTTCTGAGGGTAGTTATACATGAAATAATCTCTGTGCCAATTTACTATGAGTTCTGAGGGTAGTTATACATGAAATAATCTCTGTGCCAATTTACTAAGAGTTCTGGGGTAGTTATACATGAAATAATCTCTGTGCCAATTTACTATGAGTTCTGAGGGTAGTTATACATGAAATAATCTCTGTGCCAATTTACTATGAGTTCTGGGGTAGTTATACATGAAATAATCTCTGTGCCAATTTACTATGAGTTCTGGGGTAGTTATACATGAAATAATCTCTGTGCCAATTTACTATGAGTTCTGAGGGTAGTTATACATGAAATAATCTCTGTGCCAATTTACTAAGAGTTCTGAGGGTAGTTATACATGAAATAATCTCTGTGCCAATTTACTATGAGTTCTGGGGTAGTTATACATGAAATAATCTCTGTGCCAATTTACTATGAGTTCTGGGGTAGTTATATATGAAATAATCTCTGTGCCAATTAACTATGAGTTCTGGGGTAGTTATACATGAAATAATCTCTGTGCCAATTTACTATGAGTTCTGGGGTAGTTATACATGAAATAATCTCTGTGCCAATTTACTATGAGTTCTGGGGTAGTTATACATGAAATAATCTCTGTGCCAATTTACTATGAGTTCTGGGGTAGTTATACATGAAATAATCTCTGTGCCAATTTACTATGAGTTCTGAGGGTAGTTATTCATGAAATAATCTCTGTGCCAATTTACTAAGAGTTCTGGGGTAGTTATACATGAAATAATCTCTGTGCCAATTTACTATGAGTTCTGAGGGTAGTTATACATGAAATAATCTCTGTGCCAATTTACTATGAGTTCTGGGGTAGTTATACATGAAATAATCTCTGTGCCAATTTACTATGAGTTCTGGGGTAGTTATACATGAAATAATCTCTGTGCCAATTTACTATGAGTTCTGGGGTAGTTATACATGAAATAATCTCTGTGCCAATTAACTATGAGTTCTGGGGTAGTTATACATGAAATAATCTCTGTGCCAATTTACTATGAGTTCTGGGGTAGTTATACATGAAATAATCTCTGTGCCAATTTACTATGAGTTCTGGGGTAGTTATACATGAAATAATCTCTGTGCCAATTAACTATGAGTTCTGGGGTAGTTATACATGAAATAATCTCTGTGCCAAGATACTATGAGTTCTGGGGTAGTTATACATGAAATAATCTCTGTGCCAAGATACTATGAGTTCTGGGGTAGTTATACATGAAATAATCTCTGTGCCAAACTACTATGAGTTCTGGGGTATTATACACAGAATTGCCACTGCGTTCATTTATATATTGACATACGGTGTATTTGTAAGATGGGCGTGGTTAGCGGGGGCGTGTCTTGCACAGTGGGCATGGTCTAAAAAAATTGCCGCCGTGCACTACGTGCGCCGCCATTTTCCGCTATGTCCCCAGATTTCACTCTGAAAATCTGGTCACCTTAGCCATGGGGAGCCACGTAGGGGCTACTAAATAGTCGATCACAGGCCTTATTTAGCACCTCAGGAACTTTAATCATGCTTGTGTTGCTCCCTAACTATTTTTACATTTGAATGTAGCTCACAGTTAAAAAAGGCGGAAATCAGATAACATGTTAAAGTAATAGTCCCGGCTTTTTTGTGACATTATTGTTCATTCCGAATTTCCCTCTTCAGGTTATCCGCAGTTTACACGTACCAGTCCCCAAATAACCGGTTCATGCGTTTAAAGAGATTATGTTAGAGATTAGAGAAACATTTTAGTTTTAGCAAATATCTTCCCTATCTACTACCAAATCCTTTACGTCATTTAAAACCTCTTCCCCCACCCCTGCTCTCAGCTTCATCATCATCTCGCGGTATTTTGGTCGCTTCTCGTCCGCCATATTTCGTCCTGCCAGTATTTTGAGGGTGGAGAGGCAGTTTCCATATCGCCCACATACGTTTAATTGATTTTCTTACGCTAGAAAAGTTGGGAAAACCATTGGGAGCTGTTTTCTTCCCAAGGTTATTATTCACGGTAGAAAGTAGTGAGAATATAGCACTCTTTTGCACGCAGCCGTATCAGCAAGCAGTCAGTCACAGGCAGCAGTGTGATTGGTTGCCGGGACAGGGCACAAAAACGTCGCGGTAGGAACTTCATCATTCCTTCCCTTTGCATCTGTACTCCAAGCGTATACATTTTTAGGTAGTGGAGTTGTCGGAACAGAAGTTTGGCTGAACAGACGGAAAGGTAAGGGAGGGACGAATGAAGTGGGTGGGGGACCGGGGCCTACTAATGTATGTGTAGAAAAGGAGGCACCTATTGGGTAGGCCAGAGGGCTGTAGGTAGAGGATGTCAGATTTGCACCCGTCAACCTGTTGAGCTCGCCTGTTGAGTTGTTATGAAAAACTTCTAGATAGTAACTGGCTGCAGGGCACATGCACTATATAGGCCATACCTTACACTTGGCCATACCTTTGCACACTCTGGGTTGATTTTGTATTGTCGACTTTCTGTAAAATGTTTGCTCTTATGTTGAGGGTTTGTCAGTCTTCCTCAAACTCTGGCTGCACAAGAAGAAAACCCGGAGCCTGTGTCTCACTACCTCATGTTACCTCAACAGCAGCTCAACAAAAGCACCTTGATGGAGACCTTTGCCATGCCATGCCATGTCATTCATTATAAAACACGTTTTTATAATGATATGAACATGTATTTTACACTAGTTAGTGTTTATCTATATCTACACACACACACACACACACACACACACCAACCAATCAGATGCTTGCTTACATTGTTTTCCTTGCAGCTGGCTGCAAACATTTAATCACTGATTGGCTGCTATGGGTTACTGCCCAGGTGCACATTTGCCCAATGTTTATAAATGACCCCCGTTGGGGTCTGCCATGCAGTGGCTGAAAAATAAAACAGCTCTTTGCCTGCCTGAAGGCATGAAGGTTATGGTCTGTTAAGTTTGTTGCTTGAACACTAGCACTGACTGATTCTGATTCAGTTAATTATCTTACAGATGATAAAGCACTAACTGTAGGTTTCATCTACTCACAGTGCCTGTAAGTTATAGGTGGCCAAACCTAGCATGTTGGTTTAAAGGAAAACTATACCCCCAAAATGAATACTTAAGCAACAGTTTATATCAAATTGAATGACATTAAAGAATCTTACCAAACTGGAATATATATTTACATAAATATTGCCCTTTTACATCTCTTGCCTTGAACCACCATTTCGTGACTCTATCTGTGCTGCCTCAGAGATCACCTGGCCAGAAATACTACAACACTAACTGTAACAGGAAGAAGTGAGGAAGCAAAAGGCAGAACTCTGTCTGTTAATTGGCTCATGTGACCTTACATGTGGTTTGTATGTGTACACCGTGAATCTTATGATCTCAGGGGGCGGCCCTTATTTTTTAAAATGGCAATTTTCTATTTATGATTACCCAATGGCACATACTACTAAAAAAGTATATTATTATGATAATGGTTCATTTACATGAAGCAGGGTTTTACACATGAGCTGTTTTACTCAGTATCTTTTAATAGAGACCTACATTGTTTGGGGGGTATAGTTTTCCTTTAAGCAACGGTGTTGTTACCAAACACATTTTTGGCAGAAGTTTTATGTACATAGAGCATATATCTGTATGGTGTTTATCACAGTATACAGGGCAAATACTGAAACTAGTTTAATTTGCCATTTATTGTGGTCCTCTGTGTGGGAAGAAAAAAAAAAAGTTAATGACCGTTCCTTTTACAATACTAGTTAAATTTATAGGGCTTGTGTTAAACATACTTTTTCCTATTATTTCATTGTGAACCTCTGTTTATTATTATTATTATTATTATTATCATCTATATAGTGGCATGATTCCCAGCAGTGCTTTACGACTAAAGGGATACAAATACAAGACCAAACAAGTAACATATACAGACAGACATTTTACCGGAAT
>NC_054380.1:50091406-50116406 GCF_017654675.1 Xenopus laevis
ACCAAAGACCTGTGAGTGCAGTGTAATGTGATCTGCAGACTCCTGCACCCAGGCATTGTTTAATGGCATGCACATGTAAAACTACACACTCATGAAGTCCTATTTAACATACAAGGACTGGTGACAAAAAAGGTTGTGATGTCATCGGTTGTCGGCAAAAGATCAGTGCGTGACGTATTGGGAGTTAATTAAAGGCAAACTGTGCTAATGTACAAGTGACAATATATTGTGCACAGACACCCAGCCCGTGACTTGTTTGGTGCAAAACATTACAGTGTCAGTTGCTGTGCAAAAAAGGTGGAACGTGGGTTAATATTGCCAAAAAGACAAACCATGTGCTGCTTACTTAACCCCGGAATGCGATTTCAGCTCAAGTTCCCTTTGTGTGCTGTTACTGCTTTTTCAAGTCCTGTGAGTGCGGTTATTGTTTAATATATGGGATTCAATATCATTAACCGGCACCCAGGCATTCGACATGATTGATTTGAGTGCACCAGTTTGTATTATATATATATATATATATATATATATATATATATTTTGCCCCACCGTATTGTCCACTTGGGCTACTTAGATGTCTTAAAGGAATTGTTCAGTGTAAAAATAAAAACTGGGAAATAGGCTGTGCAAAATAAAAAATGTTTCTAATATAGTTATATAGTTAGCCAAAAATGTAATGTATAAAGGATGGAGTGACTGGAGGTGTAACATAATAGCCACAACACTACTTCCTGCTTTTCAGCTCTCTTGGTTTACACTGACTTGTTACCCAGAGACTTAAGGGGGGACCACATGGGTCATATCTGTTGCTTTTGAATCTGAGCTGAATGCTGAGGATCAATTACAAACTCACTGAACAGAAATGTACCATGTTGCCCCCCTTCAAGTCGCTGACTAACTCAGAGTTATAGAGCTGAAAAGCAGGAAGTTGGATTCTGGCTGTTTTATTAGACATCTGTTCACTCCAGCCTTTATAGATTACATTTTTGGCTAACTAGCCATATTAGAAACATTTTTTATTTTGCACAGCCTATCTATTTACACAGTTTTTATTTTCACACTGAACTATTCCTTTAACAGTGGCTCCAATACATGCTTGGTAAGGACATATTCTCATAGCAATTTGTTTGTCCCAACGAGAGCCCCCCCTACCAGGTGCTCTGCCTAGACCTTTTCTCTTTAAACTACAGGGACTCTGCACTCCAGGCTGTGCAGAAGAAGGGATGATCCAATACCAATCAGCCCATGCCTCACTGTACCCAGATTACTTGGTAGCCCTTCAGTGGCATCGCAGCACCTTATACTGAACGAATCGGCATCTGTGAGATCTGGGAATTACCTACAACATGTTATTTCCAGCCAAGCTCCGGATCATTGATGGAGGGAAAGCACGTGTTTTTGATCAGCCCGTTGATGTCGATAATTAGCTGGACTCCTGCCCTTTGTCTCAAAGTATTGTAGACTTGGAAAGATGTTTAGTTTTTTTTTTTTTAAGGTTTTTAATTTTATAATCATAACAACAAAACCAACAATAAGACAATCGCGGTTCCTTATAGATGTATGGTAATATTAGCACAGTTTATACACCATTTGAGTTCCCGTACATTAACATGTTAGTTTCTAAGTACGGTATTCCCTGGTAATCTTCTGGTTGCCCTCGGTTATCTGGGCTTTAGATGTGCTCTATTGCACATGTTGAATTAGATTGGTAAGTATGGGTTTTTATAACCCTTTAAGTCTGGCATCCCTGAGGGTAGGAGGTCCTCCGTAGCTTCCAGCCAGTCTCGCCATACCAAGTCATATTTTTGGGGGCCACCCCAGGCAGCGTAAGTGATTTGTATTACGGGGAGTGTTGTATTTATCAGGTTTAGCCAACCCTTGAGCGTTGGGGGCTGAGGGGACATCCATTTCAGAAGGATACATTCCTGCCATAAAACAGCAGGGTGCGAAAGAGAATTCTCATTGCAGCCCTAGGTGTAACCTCATCCACAACACCCAGGAGGCATACCTTTAGAAGTTATAAGTTTAGGCAATGCTGTTTTTTCTTGTGTCTATGTCAGGACTTGGGTCCAGAATTCCTGGATTCAGGGGCAGGACCAGATAAGATGCAGGTAGGTTGCCTCTGGAGCATTACACTTGGGATATTGGGGAAAGTCCCATCTGTTCATACAAAACAACCGGAGTGGGGTTAGGTGAAGTCTATGTAGAACCTAAACTAGATTGGTCTATCTCTGGTGGAGACTAAGTAGTCATAGGCCCTTATCTGTTGCCTCTTCCCATTGGTCTTCCTCCAGATCTAGGATGTCGTTACACATGCAGCATTAACTGATGGTTTTATAGTGGATAGGAGGTGGGAGTAAACTTCCTGGTGGAGGTAGCCCTGATGGTTGATTCTATGTTGCTAGTTGTGGGTGTTATTGTGTTTCATTGGAATTGGGTTCTTACTGCCTGCCTCGGTTGGAAGTATGAGAACCAGGGGAGAACTCTTGGTTGTAAATGGTTTTTTTTTTTTTTTTAAATTCGGGTCGTTTATTGAGAGAATAAAGAAAGTAGTTTACAATGTAAAGACAAATTAAGGGAAAACATTGTATCACATGTTACATGTCTATATCAAGCAGGGTGTAAAAAGCATAGCATGCAACAAACATTTCGTCATAAGTGTAACATTTTATGACAATATCGGGTCTCCCTCCTATGAGGGATTCATATCTAGTTGGACAAGTGAAATATTTACACCAGTTACCTTTCCTGAACCCTATTTGACTTAAAGGGACACTGTCATGGGGAAAAAATGTTTTTTCAAAATGAATTGGTTAATAGTGCTGCTCCAGCAGAATTCTGCACTGAAATCCATTTCTCAAAAGATCAAACAGTTTTTTTTATATTCAATTTTGAAATCTGACATGGGGCTAGACATATTGTCAATTTCCCAGCTGCCCCAAGTCATGTGACTTGTGCTCTGATAAACTTCAAGCACTCTTTACTGCTGTACTGCAAGTTGGAGTGATATCACCCCCTCCCTTTTTCCCCCAGCAGACAAACAAAAGAACAATGGGAAGGTAACCAGATAACAGCTTCCTAACACAAGATAACAGCTGCCTAGTAGATCTAAGAACAACACTCAATAGTAAAAACCCATGTCTCACTGAGACACATTCAGTTACATTGAGAAGGAAAAACAGTAGCCTGCCAGAAAGCATTTCTGTCCTAAAGTGCAGGCGCAAGTCACATGACCAGGGGCAGCTGGGAAATTGACAAAATGTCTAACCCCATGTCAGATTTCAAAATTGAATATAAAAAAATCTGTTTGCTCTTTTGAGAAATGGATTTCATGTATAATTCTGCTGGAGCAGCACTATTAACTGATTCATTTTGAAAAAAAATTTTTCCCCATGACAGTATCCCTTTAAACTGCTAGTGGTTGCATTGGGTGTTGGGGGGGTTGTAAATATGTTTAATTTCATTCCTGGGAATGAGCGTTATTTCTTTAAGCAGGTCCCCTAGCATTCGTACACCTCATTGAGGCCAGATTTGATAAGCTGATGTGTTGTAAGTGTGGGAGAAGCGAGTTCCCCCATAAGGGTAGATGTGGTGAAAGGTGGGGTGGTTTTAAATTACAGATTTTGAGTTCCGTCATCCATGCCTGGTAAGGTTTGACTATGATCGGGTGTTTAGAATGTAGATTACAGAGTTTAGAAAATGGGATATATGTGTGTGATTCTACTCCGCTTACTAATGTGGCTTGGAGTTTGGAAAGTTCGGGTTGGGCAGGTCCGGATTGAGCCACCAGTGTATGTAGTAGATCTGGGTTGCCAGTGAGTAAAAATACCAGTGTGGAAGGCCTAGGCCCCCATCCCTGGCCAGGCCCCATAGTTTGGGTAAAGTCTTTTAAAGAGTTTAGGGGTGATGGCTTGGAGGTTATTGTAGGTTTCTGGTACAATTCTCTATTCTAATATCTGTTACTTGATCAGTTGTCAAGTCCTCTGTACAGTATGTGTTTTTCGTGGCTTCTATTGTTGATAGGAGACTTGCATGTTTACATAATGTTTTGTCTTTAACACAGTTGGCTATAGAGGTTATTTCTTTTGCCAAACCATAAATAATATGTGACTGTGAGCAAATGACCAATTATATAAGGGCTTAGACCGTTCTCCTTCATTGATATATTGTTGGTCAAAACAGTAAAATGGGTCCAATTAAGTTGCTACACCGATTAGTCTCCATGGAAAAAGATCACCATTAACTTGGTTGCTATAAAGTTGAGCTGATGTGTTTCAGTGTTAAAGAGACAGTGTGACTTGGCAAAAGTGGCTGTCTACATATCCCTAAAAAAAAAGGGAACATGGAAGTAATAAGACAGCAGAGGAATCTTTGCCCAGTCTGTCTGGTCTTCTCAGGCTACAGCCGAAAGGCCTTAGCAGTCTATCACAGCACAGGCAGCAAGCACCCCATTAGCCCATTCAAATTCTATCATCCCTTTCTTCGATTACTTGGCCATGGATCTTATATACAAGAATGGTGGAATTGTATTGTTTTATTTATAATATTGGATCTGGATTTGTTGCTCCGGTATTTGTAATTAAGATTCTCTTTAGTGTTGGTACATGGAGCAGACCAGAGGCCTATATTAAAGGAGAAGGAAAGCTCCAAGACAGTTTACTGTCAACAGATAAGCCACAATAGTGCAAGCTAGAACGCTATATTTATTCTGCAGAATTATTTACCATACCTGAGTAAACAGCTCTAGAGACTCTGTTTGTTTAGGATAGAAGCTAACATATAATCTTGGTGTGACATCACTTCCTGCCTGAGTCTCTCCCTGCTCACTTACAGCTCTGAGCTCAGATTACAGCAGGGATGGGAGGAGGGAGGGGGAGAGGAGCAAACTGAGCATGCTCAAGCCCTGCCCTGGAGGTTTATGCTGAAAACAGGAAGTCTGATACAGAAGCCCATGTGTACACAATAAAAGGAAAGAAATGCTGTGTTTCTTTTGACAGAGGACTCAGAGCAGCATTATTATCATTGAGGGTTTACAGGTGTATTTATATAGACCTTTCTGATAAAGCTAACTTAATTTTAGCCTTTCCTTCTCCTTTTAAAGGGGTCGATCGCCGTTAAATTAACTTGTAGTACAATGTAGAGAGAGATATTCTTATACAATTTGCAGTTGGTTGGGTTTTTTTTTCGTTATTTAGTTTTTTTTTCTCCAATTTGCAGTTTCAGCAATCTGGTGGCTAGGGGTGAATTACCACCAATATGCAAGAGCTGAAGCTGTTTTGTAAGGAGAAATGGGTTAAAATGTGCAGGACTGATCAACAGTTACCACAAATTATTAACATGTATTTATATAGCGCCAACATATTGCGTAGCACTGTACCACAAATGGTTTGTTGCAGTTTTTGCTGCACAAGGGGGGTTCTCACCATATACTGAGAGCACGATTCACTTTTGCCACACAAAGATATTTTATTGGATAATTTTTGTTCCATTTGTTCATGTTTTCTTCATCTACTTTTAGGACTTGTTTGAAAATGTTGAATGCTTTAGGTCACATTCCTATAGAATTTTTTTTTAAAGGGTTCACACACCACTGTATATCTTGAAAATAGTTGCAACCCATTTAAACAAACGTGGTTATTTTTATTATAGTTACATACTAGGTAAAGACACCTCCATCGGGTTCAATCTTTCCTTCAGGTAAATACTGACCGTTTGTCATCATGTAATCATGTATTCAGTTATTGTTTTTACAATGTTTGGACAGTCTAGAATTGTGCATAATTCTTAAACATTTTTCCTCCTTATTTTAGGTTTGGAAAAAGTTACAATCACTTTGCACTGAAAAAACACTAAGAATTAAAAAAAAAAATGAATAAATCGTTGTGTAACAACCTAGAAATATATTCACTGAAAGGTAAGAATAACACTCCTTCCTATGTGAAAAGCACAAATGCTTAAGGGGGCAATATACAACTTTTGTTCATCATGAGTAGGTCTTGTGCTGACCATAATTTTTGTCCATTGTCCTACGTTTGTTACATTTTGATTGATTTGCTTGGGATATTGACACAGGATACCCCGTGGGATAAGCTACAAATAAACTTTAACCAGTGAGCTATATTAAACTTATTTATTTTGGGAAATCAAACCTGCCTGATTGAAATATGGCCAATTTTTGGCCAGCTATTGGTTGGGAAGGCCCATCAGAAGTCTACATCGCCCATCAGAAGGCTACATATGATGGCAGGTAAACTGCCAAATCTGTCTAAAGGACCCGAATCGGCAGTTTAAATCTGCCCGTGCTGCTGGTCTAGAAAAACTTGACCCACACCTGACCCTAACCCACCATGCGCTCCTGTTTATATACCTGCGCCCGCCCTTCTCTGCTCTGATGGAAGGGGTGGGAACTCCAGGACGCAAGTATATACAAAAGGAGTGCATTTGGCAGAAATAGGGCACTAGGCCACCTGCAAACTTGAATAGTCCGTAACCCGAATCCATGGGTCTCACGGGCTTCGGGTCGGCCTGGTCATTACTACCGTGTATGGCCACCTTTAAACTGTTCACCCCTTAAGCACCAACTTCCTAAACTCTTTATCTTTAAATTGAGACACAGACTACTCAGCTGGTGGGAGAATACTCAGAATTGCCCTCTACTGGTCCCCTCATGGGCAGGCATATATGCTCATACCTTCTCTTTTGTGTGATTATAACTTATGCTCATGCCTTCTCTTTTGTGTGATTATAACTTACCCTGTGAGCTGACCGGGGGCAATTGCCATTTGGATCTATGGGGCAGTTGACCAATATTCAGACAACAGCAGATTACAGGAAGACATTTCTTCAATAATAAAACAATACCTTGTACTTAATGAAAATTAAGCTTAAGGTATGGTCATCCAAATTATGGAAAAACCCCAGGTCATGAACATTCAGGATTACAGATCCCATGTGTGTAAATAACTGTGGTAGGGGTGGTAGTGGTAGTAGTAGTAGTTAGTAGTAGTTAGTAGTAGTAGTTAGTAGTAGTAGTAGTAGTAGTAGTAGTAGTAGTAGTAGTAGTTGTTAGTAGTAGTAGTTGTAGTTAGTAGTAGTAATGATGGATGTGGTTGGGGAAAAAAAATTTGGCTATTGGCTTAAAGGAAAACATGTTTTTTTCAAAACATATAAGTTAATAGTGCTACTCCAGCAGAATTCTGCACTGCAATCCAATTCTCAAAAGAGCAAACAGATTTTTTTATATTCAATTTTGAAATCTGACATGGGGCTAGACATTTTGTCAATTTCCCAGCTGCCCCCAGTCATGTGACTTGTGCCTGCACTTTAGGAGAGAAATGCTTTCTGGCAGGCTGCTATTTTTCTCTCTCAATGTAACTGAATGTGTCTCAGTGGGACATGGGTTTTTACTATTGAGTTCTGTTCTTATATCTACCAGGCAGCTGTTATCTTGTGTTGCGGAGCTGCTATCTGGTTACCTTCCTATTGTTCTTTTGTTTGGCTGCTGGGGGGGAAAGGGGAGGGGGGTGATATCACTATAACTTGCAGTACAGCAGTAAAGAGTGATTGAAGTTTATCAGAGCACAAGTCACATGACTTGGGGCAGCTGGGAAATTGACAATGTGTCTAGCCCCATGTCAGATTTCAAAATTGAATATAAAAAAATCTGTTTGCTCTTTTGTGAAATGGATTTCAGTGCAGAATTCTGCTGGAGCAGCACTATTAGGCTAAGGCCACACTAGGCGATAGCGCCGCGATTTGACTCGCGGCGACTTTTCGCCGCGACTTTTAAGCCGCAATCGCTGGGGAAACTTTTGCGCTGGCGTCTATGGGGAATCCAGCGTAAAAACACACGCGGCGATCTTTTTTCTATTGTCGCTCGAAATCGCCTAGAGAGGCAATTTCGAGCGACAGTAGAGAAAAGATCGCCGCGTGTGTTTTTACGCTGGATTCCCCATAGACGCCAGCGCAAAAGTTTCCCCAGCGATTGCGGCTTAAAAGTCGCCGCGAGTCAAATCGCGGCGCTATCGCCTAGTGTGGCCTTAGCCTTAACTGATTCATTTTGAAAAAAAATTTTTTCCCATGACAGTATCCCTTTAAACATGTTTGTCTACATGAAACCTGCCTACCAGCTAGTTTATTCAGAGGAAGGCTAAAACATCATCTGTACCCTGAAATGTATTTTTCATACTACAGTGCTACGCAATATGTTGGCGCTATATAAATACATGTTAATAATAATAAATACTCTGATTGCATTTGGGGATACAATTCTACAACTTCCCACATTTTTCACATATGAAAATAGAACTTTAACCCAAAAGATTTCAGTTCAATAGCTTTTTATGGCAGAGAGTGTCTGCAACCCTAACTATAAATATGGGCCATCAATTAAATTAAAATTCATATTTTGGAGCAGTGCAAAATCTAGGTTTAGGCAGCAAAGGCTACTTCCTAGGAGGGGGCACAATTCAAATGGGGCTGTTGAGATCTAGCCCGACCCCTTGATGTAATTGTCCCCACATCTGTGATGTCACCCTCTGCCTGGACCTAGCGTCTGAAAAAGGTGGCAACCCTATGGGGGGGGGGTGAGCAGGCTGTGTAGTACTTGACCTGGCTCTGTTTTGAACATTTAGTCATGTAAAATAAGCATTTCAATGTAATTTTTTATTAATTTGTAACGTTTGAGTGTGCAGTACAGTGTTCCTAGTAAAAGTATTAAATGGCATTCCATCCGATAATCCATTATCGGATAAGATCACATTATCGTGAACAAAGTAAAATTGGTATAGTCCTATAGTTTGGATCACTATTCCTCCAGATTTTCTCTGAATTTTCTGTGGTTTCAAAGTCCTTTGTAAATGTAAGATGTATGTAAGTAAAAAAATACAAAAAAACACAACAAAAAAAGATGTATCAGAGATGTATTTACCTGTTTTAAAAATTCTCTTTTTTTCTGTTCTAGAAAAACAGCTGTAATGTCAAAGTTTTGACAAAAATGCAAGGACACTTAAGGTAATTTCTGTATCATGTAAATATGTTTGAGATTTTTTGTTTTTACCAATTTTATAGTACTTTTGCATATCATTAAAGGGGTGATAAACCTGTAAGTTAACTTTGATATGTCCTAGAATGGCTAATTCTAAGCAATTTTTTAATTCTTTTGTTTTTTAAATTATCTTTTTCTTCTGACTTTTTCCTGCTTTTAGATTTCAGACAGTGATCCAAAAGACAAATACTTTGTAAGGCTACAAATGTATTATTAGTACAGGTATGGGACCTATTATCCAGAATGCTCGGGACATAAGGTATTCTGGATAACAGATCTGTACTTTGGATTATCATACCTTAAGTCTACTATAAACTCTTGTAAACATTAAAGGGGAACTTCACAAAAACATAACTTAAGCTTTTTCAAAAGTAAACATAATTTCAAGCAACTTTGCAATATGCATAAATTTAAAAAAATATGCAGACTTTTCATGATTTTTAATGTTTTTTGACAGTTCCCTAAGCCTAGCCCCCTACACTTCTGCTGATCTTTCTGGCTACTTTGCTGAGCTGGCTGACTACTATTACTTTGTATCAACGGCAAGCTGTCCTTAGCCTGCATCCTTCAAACCCCACAATTCCCTGCACATCTGATTTCAATAAGGAATCGCACATCACAGTGCAATGCATTGTGGGTTATGTAGTTCATGCATGCTGTCTGTAAGCTGTGGAGAAGTTGTTACAATTTGTAACATCAGTTTTAGTCCCTCCTTCCCTGCAGGATTTCAAATGATGCAGAAAGAGAAGAACTGTTATGCAACTGGCTTGCAGCATAGAAAATGGCATTTATTCATACCTTTTGAAGAAACTGGTAACTGTGATTGGGTATATTAGGGGTTTCTGTGTTATGTGGGACTCTTTATCAAATTTTGGTTTGAAGCCAGAGTTCCCCTTTAAATAAACCCAATAGGCTGGTTTTGCTTCCAATAAGAATTAATTATATCTGTTTGGGTACAAGGTACTGTCTTATTATTACAAAGAAAAAATCATTTTTAAAAATGAATAATTTTTAAAACTTTGGACTTTTTTTTATAAAATGGAGTCTACGGGAGACGTCCTTTCCGTAATTCAGAGCTTTCTGAATAACGGGTTTCCGGATAACGGATCCCATACCTGTACTTTTTATTGTTTTGGTTTTCATCCTGACCACCTCCTTTTCATATTCCAGACCCATATTTAAATTGGTGCATGGTTGCTAGGGTGATTTGACATTTAGCAACCAGATTGCACAAACTTCTAATGAAATGAAAAACAATTAGATTCTCAGAATATACTCAGAATACTTAAAGGTAATTCAAAGTTTAACAACCCTTTTAAAGGATAAGTAAGGCTTTTATTTTAAAATCCCTTAAAATTACTGTGCCTCAGAATAACCTACTTTTCTCCTTGCTTTCAGATTTATTTTGTTTCTCTATTACAGACAGTTCAACTGCAGCTCTTTTAGTTACTTCATTGTCTAGAGCATGGGTCCCCAACCTTTTTTACCTGTTAGCCACATTCAAATGTAAAAGTAGTTAGCGAGCAACGCAAGCATGAATAAGTCCCTTTGGATGCCAAATAATGGCTGTGATTGGCTATTTAGTAGCTGCTATGTGACGGACAGCATACAAGCGCCTCTGTTTGGTAGAACATCTGTTTTTTAAGCAACCAAATTCAAAAATAAGCACCTGCTTTGAGGACACCAAAAGCAAAATCCAAGGGGTTGGAGAGCAACATGTTGCTCATGACCTATTGGTTGGGGATCACTGGACTAGAGTGAAGCTTCACCACTGTTCGCTTTCTGAGCACTCCTTCACTCTCCAAGGATGAAGACCTCAAAGAGGTGCCTATTGGACATGCTCACTGTCTTTGCTCCAATGGAAATCGACCAGACATACACAGTAGGCCCATCTTTGAATGAAAGTAACTAAATAGCTGCAGTTGAACTGTCTGCAATAGAGAAACAAAATAAAATCTTGCAGGGAGAAAGGCATGTTATTCTGGATTAAAATTGTTTAAAAGAACACTATGCTGCTTTGTTTGTTTTGTGCAATTGAGTTTATATAATAAAGCACACCTCTATGAAGTCTATAACTGCTTCACTTGGTAAAATGAATATAGTAAAATGTACTTTGTGAACTGCAAAGAATCAGGCTGGAGCCAAGGGAGATCTTTAAATGCCAGCTGTTCCACAGCACAACAAGCAGGATAGGGCACAGGTGGACGCCAGTGTGTGATCGCTCCCAGAGGTTCTATACAACACTAGAATTTTTATAACAGACTCCTACATTTACACATGGGCACACATTTTTTTTCAGGGTGGGGCTGTGCATACTCACAGCACATACATATCACACAACAAAGTTTATTTATTTTTTTACTTTGTAATGTTATCACTTTTTAAAGCAATTTCTAAAATATTTTAAAATCTTTCCAGTTCTGGGTAGCTGTTTAATGAGTTTGGCCATATAACATTTTATTGCAGAGCATAAGGACTTGCATTTTACATGGTAGCACATAAGAGGAGGTTGAAAACAGATGTCAGTTTAGTTCAACTCTCGACATTTTGTAGAATAAAACCTTTTTGTTAAATAAAACCTGCCTAACTGCTTATTGATCCAGATTATGATGAAAAATCCTATCTGAAAAATTTTCCTCAGATGGGGGAAAATTCTTCCTGGCCCCAAGATGAGGGGGGGCAAAATGTTTTCTCTATAAATGTGCTAAGAGTTGATATTGATAACCCTATATTTTGTCACTTGATAAAAAGACATTTCACCTTTTCTAGAATGTACTGTATCTGCCAGTACAACCTTTTCAGAGAGAAAAAATGGTTGTACCGAAAACTTTCAATATGGCACCTTCTTTGTTCTAATCTCCATTGATGTCAATGAATAAACCATTGTTTATTGAATATCTGCCTTATATATGTATACTGTAAGGCACAGGCTGGAGAATAAGTTAACCTGTTTGTGGATAATACATTTAATCACTTTAAATTTGGGGATCCTGGCTCCTTTCTGCCTTAAAGGAAAAGTTCAGTGTAAATGACACAAGACGTTTTGTTCCCCATAATTAATCTTGGTTACTGCCCTTAAGCACCTCACCTCATGTCCAGCGTAAACAACCCCAACTTGGGCAGTCTTTTCAGTAAAGTGCATAATATTACGTTAATGCTGCTTAGCCATAAATTTATCAACACTAAATGTTAGTTTACATCTCAGATGCAACTGCAGAAATGATAGCTTGTATGGCAGAAGTGCCCATACTTTACTAACGCGAGGTCTACATTTAGTCATGATTTGCCATAATGATCTACATCCATAAAAGCTTTGTTAGCATTCTGTTCCATGGAAACTAATGCTTAAATATTTATTTATACCTTTGATATAAATTATTTATGAGAATTAATACTTAACAAACAACTATTTCTTATGTAACCATAACATAATACATATCTGAATGAAAAGATTGAAATATGAGGGTGATTTAGACAAGCTATTTGATGACAGTGTCTTGAGATCTACTGATCACCAGCTAAAGGTCTACTGGTAGATCCTGATCTACCTTTTGGTCACCCCTGTTGTATGGGGTGTCAGGCTAATACTCTTCTGGTAAAAGCCCATATAAAGATATGATGGTTTAATTTCTGGAGCCCGTAGATCTATTTCTGTAGATCATGACTTTAAGTTCCCTTGATGTGACATGGGAACCATGGTTAAAAAGTGTAGTTGTGATAAAGTTGCATTCTCTTTATGAGATGGTTCTTGTATATAAGCCTAAAATGGCTTCTTCTAATTTTGCATCTTATGTAAACATGGGGTTTTTATATACAGAGGGCTACTCTGTCAATTGTTGATTTGGTCTGAATGCGCTTGCATGAACAGGAATTGGAATATTACTTTAATTCTAGTTTTATATTTTGCAGACTTTGCACTTAAAGGTGACCCACCCCTTTAAAACAATAGTCAAAACATATGTTGTGCACAATCCTTTTAGCATTTTAATATCAAAGCAAGTTTTAGATTGTTAAACAGAGTCCTATTATTAATATCCTTAGTAGAACTTTAGAAAAAAAATACACCTTTATATTCTCATTCATGATATTGCTGTTTTAGTTAAAAATAAAAAAAATATAGTCTTTGATTTAGAATATTGTTAGAATACTCAACCAAAACCTCTGTTTTATACTTTCTAACAATGGTCTATCCTAGTTGTCTTCTGATTTTTGTTCATAAAAGGCTGAACTGTTATATGTTTGCTAGATATCTATGAACAAGGGATTGGAATGCAACAAAGGGGCTAGATGTTTTTGATACAAGGGAAGGAAATTACTGCAATACACTTTATTTAGTTTTGTTCAATGTGCATATTTTTCTAATTTAGTGTTTTGTTCCTTGCTAACAGAAGATGTTTGCTCAGGATGAAATGAATTTGGCTTCCAGCAAGGCCTAGAACTGTCTAAGAACAGTTCTACAGAGCCATTAGACGAATGGCCCAAGGAAGCCCGCAAGTTGACTTTCAGGTTTTACACAACCTGCGGCAAAAATTCCCAGAGGTGCCTGAAGTTGTTGTTTCCCGATGCATGCAGCAGGTCAGTGTTTTCATTGTTATTGAACAACTTTTTTCCTGGGAATTTTCAGCATGCATTATAAATACATGTTAATAATAAAATATTGATTTTGACAAGTGACTTTAGAATTCTGCTGGCAACCAAAGAATTGTTGCTGCTTAACATTGAAGTGTTGTAATTCTCTTGTTCACTAATTTTCAGGTACAATGAATAGTTTTTAAGTTGGTGAGAAAATGCTATTTATATATAAAGACAAGCTTTATATTGCACTACTTCAAGTTCTCTTAAAGGAGAAGTCAACCTGTACGGGGAAAAAACCCTCCCCTGTGTAGGCCCCCTGACCCACCAGCCCCCCCCGGGCAAATGCCCCTAACTTGTTACTCACCCCTCGTCGCAGGTCCTCTGCTGCCGAGTTCATGGGCGCCATCTTCTCCCGAGCACTCTTCTTCCTGCTTTGACCAGTGTTTTTTGGCGCAGTACAAGGCATTTACTGGTAGGTATCTTTTGCGCATGTGCCAAAAACACTGGTCAAAGCAGGAAGAAGAGCACTCGGGAGAATATGGCGCCCGTGAACTCGGCAGCATAGGACCTGCGCTGAGGGGTGAGTAACAAGTTAGGGGCATTTGCCCAGGGGGCAGGTAGGCCGGGGGGGGGGGGAGGTGGGAGGAGAGCCTACACAGGGGAGGGGGGAGGGTTTTTTCCCCTGTGCAGGTTGACTTCTCCTTTAACTGTGTAAGTGTAGTTGAAGCAATGTGAGATCAGCTTCAGCTGCGCATGCTCCTGTGGGGAGATTACAGTCAAAAGGATCCCAAAGTAGCATGAGAAGAATGCCCCTAAACCCGACTGTAATACTGTGCAATAGTTTACTTTGGCTAAATCCTGCAGTGGATGTACAGTTTGTCTATATCATCTAGTTGAAGCTAATAAAACTGGGTAGCTGCCTGCTTGGCCCTGCAAACATTTGGACAACGGATGGATTTCACTGAACGATAAAGATTTTCTGACAGATGTTGGATGCATAATCGTTCAGTGCCCACTAACCTCACGATAATTTGATGGATTTGTTGGATCGCACTAAAAATAGTAGTAAGGGAGAGAAAAAGCTCAACATCAATGGCTACCTAAAGCTGGCCATAGACGCATCCAATCGTACGATTTGAGGATTCGCCCAATTTTCGGACCACGTGAGTCCAGACATTTTTCGACCGGCGGAGATCGTCATTTGGACGATCGGACAGGTTAAAAAATTTCTATCAGCTGCCGATTATATCTCTGCATGTATTGTCGATCGTACGAGGATTCGAACGATCGGATATTTGCATCTATGGCCAACTTTAGGACCAAAGGATAAAAGTTTTTGTGGCACTGTTTAAAAGCTTTAGCAAAACTGTAGTCGACCATATCTACTGCAACCCTGCTGTGCAACAAAGCACTTGTTCATAAATAGGGATGCACCAAACACTTATTTTTAGGATTCATTCAAATTCCAAATTAACACAGTATTTTACTGTGCTGTCAGAGTAATAGCAAATTCAAATCTTATTTTTACCTCGCTCCACTGACGCTACCATGTGACCTCACACCATATTGACGTTCAATTACTAGGAAATTGGATAGGGTAGTCTTTCATCCGGATCACTACAACCAGTTTACGGTCTTACTGTTACTATGGTTGGCATGTGGTTCATTGTGTAGACAAATTATTGGCTGGGTCTGGGCTGACCCATTTGTTATGGTACACATTAGTACTAATGATATAGTAAACAGGAGATGGTTGACTAAGGAGGAAGTTTGTGAAAGTAAACAAAGATCCTGTGCTGGATGGTATTATTTTAGTTATTTAATTTTTAGGATACATAGAAATATGGTGTTGCACAAAAAGGTATTTTGTTCTCACTCTGACAACAATAGGCTTACCATTTGTGGTTGAAAGCTTTTGGTGAGGGGAAATAAGGGATAAGATACTGGAATACATTGCTTCATTTTTTATTTGTTTTTTTTAATTATTTAGCTTTTTATGTAGCAGCTCTCCAATTTGCAATTTCAGCAATCTAGTTGCTATGGTCCAAATTATCTTTGCAACCATTCATTGATTTAAATAAGAGACAGGAATATGAAAAAGAGTGGACCTGAATAGAAAGACTAAAGTAATAAAAAATCAGCAAACCAATACATTTGTAGCTATACAGAACATTTGTTCTTAGATGGGGCCAGTGATCCCCATTTGAAAGCTGGAAAGAGTCAGGAAAAAAATACAAATAATTAAAAGTGAAGCATGAACAGTATGGTAACATTTTACTTCAATTTTGCATTTGTCAAGGAATCACTGTTAAAAAAAGGGAAATGTAAAAAACTGGGCAGCATGGTTATCTACCTATCAATGAGGTTCTATTAACTTGTATAAAAAATCAGTGGGAATTTATTTTTAGCAACACATTTAAATATATATAAACACTGACATTAAAAAAAGTACACAAAAGCAATTATAGAGCCGGTTTTACTTTCCCACAGTAGGATGAAAGACAGTAACCCAAACCACTGAACTTGTGAATAATATATAGTGAATAAAGTATCCCCTTTTGTGAAATATAAGGATATCGAGGAGTTTCATGACCATATAAAAACACGAGGCCGAAGGCCAAGTGCTTTTATACAGGTCATGAAACTCCGAGTTAACTTCTAATATCCTCATATTTTGCAACAGGGGGTACTTTATTATAATACACAAGTCTCAGTGAGTCATGTGACAGAAATGACATCACTACTCACCGTTTATAACTGATAACATCAGAACTCACCGTTTATAAGGATATCATTTACAGGATATTCATGGCTTTTGTGTATTATAAAGTGTTAAATGGGTAGTTCACCTTTTAACTTTTAGTATGTATAGAATGTTGTGTTATTAGTAACTTTTGAGTTGGACTTCTGTTTCATTATTATGGAGGTCATTGAGCCTGGCAACCCAAAAAACCTTTGCACTGTGATGCTGTAATTTTATTCCAGCAAATTTCAATTCTAAATGGGAGACCTGCTGAATAGAAATCTAAAAGCCTCTGTCTTATGTGACAAAACATTATAATTAACCCTTTAAGTGCCACAGAACGTAGAATCTACGTTCTGTGGATCAAAGGACCAAAGTGCCACAGATCGTAGATTCTACGTTCTGCAGCACTTCCGGGTTTGCGAGCGGAGGAGCGGCTGTTAGAGCCGCTCGCTCCGCTCCTTCACGATCCCCTGCCCCTAGACAACGAGCAGAGCAAGGGATCGAGTGGCCCCTGGGGCGCGATCGCCCAGGGGCCCAAAAACAGCAGCAGGCACGTGTTACTTACGTGTCCTGCTGCTGCAGCCTACACCGCGCCGTAGATCTCCGCCCCCACAGCACAGGGACACAGATGACGTCGCAGATCTCTTCCAGGGGCTCTTCCTGATCGTCTGCAACAGTCTCCAGCGACTTTTTCAGGTTAGTGCAACAATTACACACACAAACACACCAACACACACTTATTACAGTAATACACACTTAGATTCACACTTACACACACTTACACATACATTTTTGGGGATTGGGGGGGTCACTTACACTCACTGCACTTACACACACGTGCACACGCACACACGCGCACATAACATGTAATTTACCATTTGTACACACGCACATACATGGCATTGTGGCTTTTTTTTTCTTATCGCATCGTCTCTTTTTTTGGCTGAAAAAAATGTTTTATTGCCATTACGAATAGCGTATTCGCTAACCGTACTGTGCAATATCTTTTGTATGTTATTTCGGTGATTATATTGCAATTTTGGGTATTTTGGTGCATTTTTAGCCATTTTATTGAATTTTTAGCCATTTTATTGCATTTTCAGCTCTGCGTATGTTGTGTTCACTTGTTTCTAGCCGTATAACCTGTTTGGCCCAGCTAAAATATTCAAACTGTGATTCTGACGGCCGATAACACTAGTCTGGAAAAAAAAACATTGATTTTTGTGGTTTTATTGGATTTTTTTGCATTTCACTCTTTACTGCCTTATTTTGTTTTGCCTTGTAAATTTTATCTACTATATATCCATTTGGGGGTCTCTGTGCGCCACATAGTTTGGTATATCTATGCATGTGTACTTTCTGAAAATATATGGTTTTCTGGGGTCTCTGTACTGTTAGGGGGGGGTCTAATGTCGCATATTACACACACCAGGTGCTTATATTGCAGCGGCCAGCGCACGTCAGCCGTGAAAATGTATATACACTATTGTCATTTGGGGGTCTCTGTGCGCCACATAGTTTGGTATATCTATGCATATTGGGCATCAAAGTGTTTAGTAGACCCCTGGCGTTCATATTTAGGATGTTTTATACTGATAAGTTACGAAATGTGGGGCATATAATGGGGTAAAATTCAAGCTTTGTGACGATTTTCAGAAATTTGATAAAAACCGTTATGTTCAGCATTGCTTTGCAGTTTGGCAGTTTGCAGTAGAAACACTTATTTACCCATATTGGATTCGTCAGAATGTGTACTTTCTGAAAATATATGGTTTTCTGGGGTCTCTGTACTGTTAGGGGGGGGTCTAATGTCGCATATTACACACACCAGGTGCTTATATTGCAGCGGCCAGCGCACGTCAGCCGTGAAAATGTATATACACTATTGTCATTTGGGGGTCTCTGTGCGCCACATAGTTTGGTATATCTATGCATATTGGGCATCAAAGTGTTTAGTAGACCCCTGGCGTTCATATTTAGGATGTTTTATACTGATAAGTTACGAAATGTGGGGCATATAATGGGGTAAAATTCAAGCTTTGTGACGATTTTCAGAAATTTGATAAAAACCGTTATGTTCAGCATTGCTTTGCAGTTTGGCAGTTTGCAGTAGAAACACTTATTTACCCATATTGGATTCGTCAGAATGTGTACTTTCTGAAAATATATGGTTTTCTGGGGTCTCTGTACTGTTAGGTGGTCTAATGTCGCATAATACACACACCAGGTGGTTATATTGAAGCAGCCAGCGCGTCAGCCGTGAAAATGTCTATACATATTGTCATTTGGGGGTCTCTGTGCGCCACAAAGTTTGGTATATCTATGCACATTGGGCATCAAACTGTTTAGTAGACCCATATGTTTATATTTAGGATGCTTTATGCTGGTAATGATACATGGACAATACGATGCTGGAAAGTTGAAGCTTTGAGGCAATTTCCAGATATTTCACCAAAACCGCCAAATTTGGCAAAGCCTTGCGACTCAGTAGTTTGGAGCAGAAAGGCATGGGTACCCATTTTAGATTCTGTAGAATGTGTACTTTCCAAAAATATATGGGGTTGGGGGGTAAACATATATTTCTGTGTTTTTACCCCACAAAAATGCAGTCAGTGTTGATTTTTCATTAGCTGAAGTTACCCACGGGACTGTTTGTATGCGCTAACTTCATTTTGGGGCCTCTAAATGCCAGATACTTTGGTAAACCTATGAACAATGGCCACCAAACTGTTCGGAGGAACCCTGGCAATCATATTTAGGGTGCTTTTTCTTGGTGCATAACGATACATGGGTGATATGGTGCTGAGAAGTTGAAGCTTTGAGGCAATTTTCAGATATTTCACCAAAACCGACAATTGTGGGAAAGCCTTGCGACTCAGTAGTTTGGAGCAGAAAGGCATGGGTACCCATTTTAGATTCTGTAGAATGTGTACTTTCCAAAAATATATGGGTTTTGGGGGGGTAAACATATATTTCTGTGTTTTTACCCCCAAAAAATGCAGTCAATGTGTTGATTTTTCATTAGCTAAAGTTACCCACGGGACTGTTTGTATGCGCTAACTTCATTTTGGGGCCTCTAAATGCCAGATACTTTGGTAAACTTATGAACAATGGCCACCAAAATGTTCAGAGGAACCCTGGCAATCATATTTAGGGTGCTTTTTCTTGGTGCATAACGATACAAGGGTGATATGGTGCTGGGAAGTTGAAGCTTTGAGGCAATTTTCAGATATTTCACCAAAACCGACAATTGTGGGAAAGCCTTGCGACTCAGTAGTTTGGAGCAGAAAGGCATGGGTACCCATTTTAGATTCTGTAGAATGTGTACTTTCCAAAAATATATGGGTTTGGGGGGTAAACATATATTTCTGTGTTTTTACCCCACAAAAATGCAGTCAATGTGTTGATTTTTCATTAGCTGAAGTTACCCACAGGACTGTTTGTATGCGCTAACTTCATTTTGGGGCCTCTAAATGCCAGATACTTTAGTAAACTTATGAACAATGGCCACCAAAATGTTCAGAGGAACCCTGGCAATCATATTTAGGGTGCTTTTTCTTAGTACGTAATGACACATGGGTGATATGGTGCTGGGAATTTGAAGCTTTGAGGCAATTTTCAGATATTTCACCAAAACCGACAACTTTGGCAAAGCCTTGCGACTCAGTAGTTTGGAGCAGAAAGGCATGGGTACCCATTTTAGATTCAGTAGAATGTGTACTTTCCAAAAATATATGGGTTTGGGGGGTAAACATATATTTCTGTGTTTTTACCCCACAAAAATGCAGTCAATGTGTTGATTTTTCATTAGATGAAGTTACCCACAGGACTATTTGTATGCGCTAACTTCATTTTGAGGCCTCTAAATGCCAGATACTTTGGTAAACCTATGAACAATGGCCACCAAACTGTTTGGAGGAACCCTGGCAATCATATTTAGGGTGCTTTTTCTTGGTGCATAACGATACATGGGTGATATGGTGCTGGGAAGTTGAAGCTTTGAGGCAATTTTCAGATATTTCACCAAAACCGACAATTGTGGGAAAGCCTTGCGACTCAGTAGTTTGGAGCAGAAAGGCATGGGTACCCATTTTAGATTCGGTAGAATGTGTACTTTCCAAAAATATATGGGTTTTGGGGGGTAAACATATATTTCTGTGTTTTTACCCCACAAAACTGCAGTCAATGTGTTGATCTTTCATTAGCTGAAGTTACCCACGGGACTGTTTGTATGCACTAACTTCATTTTGGGGCCTCTAAATGCCAGATACTTTGGTAAACTTATGAACAATGACCACCAAAATGTTCAGAGGAACCCTGGCAATCATATTTAGGGTGCTTTTTCTTAGTACGTAATGATAAATGGGCGATATGGTGCTGGGAAGTTGAAGGTTTGAGGAAATTTTCAGATATTTCACCAAAACCGACAATTTTGGGAAAGCCTTGCGACTCAGTAGTTTGGAGCAGAAAGGCATGGGTACCCATTTTAGATTCAGTAGAATGTGTACTTTCCAAAAATATATGGGTTTGGGGGGTAAACATATATTTCTGTGTTTTTACCCCACAAAAAATGCAGTCAATGTGTTGATTTCTCAGTAGCTGAAGTAAAGTCCTGAACAATTTGGATGTGCTAACTACATATTGGTGTCTCTAAATGCCAGATACTTTGGTAAACCTATGCATAATGGGTATCAAACTGTTCAGTGGACCCCTGGCAATCATATTTCAGGTGCTTTTTCTTGGTACCTAATATAGTTTGGGATATGCGGAGCAGCAAAATAAAACCTTTGAAATGATTTTTCAGAATTTTGAGTTTTTTGTTGAAAAACCGCTATGTTCAGACAAGCTTTTATGTTTGGTAGTTGGGAGTAGAGAGACATAGTTACCCATTTTGTAATCGGCAGAATGTGTACTTTTCAAAAATGTATGGTTTTCTGGGGTAAACCTACGGTTTCAGGATTTTTTGCCTTGGAATCTAAAGCATGCCGTTTTCTGCCTTAGTGCTTTCAAAATTCGGTAATATACTGCCGGGAGTTTTTGCTGTACAGAAATCCTAAATCTCCCTAAAACTATACATATCTGGTATTGGCACGTTCGAGAGACATAAGGCTTTCCAAATCAGTTGGATTTTCATCCGTAAAATGAAATATTTTTCTGGTATAAATTGATATACGATGAAAAATGGTAATTTTTCATTTTTTTTTGGTATTTAGCACTATAAATTTTTTTGCACAGGTGGAAATACATGAAAACTCAGGCAGATTTAGAAAGCTCAGTTTCTACCGAAAAAAACAATGTATAGTTTTCCTAGGTAAACTATAGGTTTCCCCTCAGAAAATGCCCCTAAAGTGAGAGAGCACAAAATGTTTCAAAAACGGCTGGCATTTCGCGTAACCAAAATGTGAAATTCTGCTGGCACTTAAAGGGTTAATGTAATGAAATGAAAAAGAAATAATGTAACAAAAGGGTGTACTAATTTGGTTACTATTTCTTTTTTTCCCCCCAATAGTCCCTTGAAAAAAAAAATTTAAAACTGGTTTCTACTGTATATAAATGAAATGTAAAGAGGCTGACTAGTGGGAGGAAAAGCTAATATCTAATAACCAATAGTATTTATTTCTGTTTGTTTTTTTTCTTATTAATCAATTCCCATGTTTTATTTTGGCAGAATAACAATAACTTGGATGCTTGTTGTGCTGTACTGTCTCAGGAAAGTACAAAATATTTGTATGGGGAAGGAGAATTATCTCCTCCAGATGATCCTCGAATTGCAAGCTTAAGAAACCACATGACTTCTCTCAATTTGGATTTGCAGTCACAAAACGTGTACCTTGATGGAAGGGATGCCACTAGGATGAATGGAAACAGTAGGACTCTAGCTCACAGTATAAGTGATGGCCATTTTCAAGGAGTTCAGTCCAGCAATGAACTGTATCAACCAGAGCCACAAACTGCACCTGCTCATGTTCCTGCTGGCTTTAATGTCTTTGGAATGGCCAATACCATTAGTTCTTCAAATCCTGGACATCAGTTTGGCCTACATTTAGGCAGCAAAGGGTCATCTGCTTCACAGACACCAAGGTTTAACCCTATAATGGTGACATTGGCACCAAATATCCAGCCTAGTCGTAATACGCCAACATCTTTGCACATTCACGGTGTTCCTCCACCAGTTCTTAATAGTCCACATGGAAACTCTATCTATATTAGGCCTTATGTTACTTCTCAGAGTGGTACATCTCGACAGGCACAACAATCGCCAAGTTGGGTGTCTCATAACCCAACACAACCACAACAGATTTATCCGCCATCACAACAAAATCCGTGGACAACTCTTCCTACTTATTCTGCTCCACATACCTCATTGCAACAGCCAATCCAATCTAGTATTCAGGGCCACCAGACCTCTCATGTCTATATGCCAATAAGTTCACCTACAACTCCTCAAGCACCCATGCTTCATTCATCTGGCAGTGGTTTACAACCTTCCACCCAGTATAATATTCAAAATATCTCAACAGGCCCCAGGAAAAACCAAATTGAAATAAAGCTTGAACCACCACAGAGGAGTAATTCATCAATGTTACGACCATCATGTTCTCGCAGTTCTATGAACCCTTCCTCTATTAACAGTCAAACCAGAAACCAACCCACTGTTTACATAGCAAGCCCTCCAAGCACAGACGAAATGATCTGTCGCAACCAGCCTAAGGTCTACATTTCTGCCAATGCTCAAAGTGTTGATGACCAGGTAATCAGGAACTCGCCTACCGTTTTCATATCTGCAAACCCTGGGGCAACAACTACATCCAAGAATATGTCTGGGCAAGTAAGCATGGGTCCTGCTTTTATCCACCACCACCCTCCCAAAAGCCGGGCACATGGTAACAACACATCAGCCACATCTCCGCGGGTGGTAGTAACTCAACCCAACACAAAATATACTTTTAAGATAACTGTATCACCAAATAAGCCTCCTGCAGTTTCTCCAGGGGTAGTCTCTCCAACCTTTGAGCCTACAAATTTGCTTAACCTTCCTGATCCATTTGCAGAATCAGAAGGTATGCAGCATCTTACGGACCCTATTTTACCATCCGATAAAATAAGTGAAGCACGAAAATTAAGTGTGGGATCGGACGATGATGCATATACACAAGGTAATGATATTCTCTGAATAACATGAAGTTATTTTGCAATTTGTGAATGTTTGTTCATGGTACTAATCTCTGAACATTTGGTTCTATGTAGGATGTGCCCTTATTCCAGGGAGAACTGGAGAAATTGTTAACTTATCTAGGAGCCATGAATATAGAATTTTTAAGATTCGGCTAAATCCAAAGCACATGTGACATAACAGTTGAATGTAACGATTTTTGGTTCAAAATATACACAATTTTTTTTTGAACTTGCAAATTTTGTTGCCGGCAGTCACTGTGTTACTGCTGGTTTCTAACCATTGGCAGTAATGTCAGTTGCCATTGGGAAAACGTGTTGTAAAGTAGCCTGAAGTTTTGTTTGGGAAGGAAAATAGTGATATTTTATGGCCAGCAGTAGCACAATTCACCATGGGCTAATAAATTGTCCTGTTTGCGAACTTTATCTCTAATTGAAATGGGGAAAAATCACATGTGGAATCAATGCTAATGTATAAGTATTTTTCTAGTTTTACCTCTTAAGAATGTTTTTTAGTACTTAGCCAATAATTGCTCGTCATTTACATTATACACTGATGGGCCATAAAAAAAGGTAAGATGTCTTTGTCGATGGACTGGGCTTTTGACTATGGACCTAGGTCGTTAGCCCCTCTCATTCTGTCACCGCACTTAACATAATGAAACAGAATGTAATAACCTTATGATAATTATTCCCTTAAAGAGGTGGGTCATTTTTAAGTTAACTTTTAGTATGTTATAGAATGCCTAATTCTAAGCAACTTTTCAATTGGCCTTCATTATTTCTTTTTTATAGTTCTTTAATTATTTGCCATCTTATTCCAACTCTTTTGGAACTCTCCAGCTTTTAAATGGGGGTCACTGATCCCATCTAAAAACAAATGCTTTGTAAGGCTGCAGATGTTTTGTTATTGCTACTTTTTATTACTTATCTTTCTATTCAGGCCTCTCCTATTCATATTCCAGTCTCTTGTTTAAAACAATGCATGGTTGCTAGGGAAATTTGGACCCTAGCAACCAGATTGCTGAAACTGCAGAGCTGGGGAACAGAAAGCTAATTAACTCAAAAACCACAAATAAAAAAAGAAAACAGATTGCAAAATTGTTCAAAATATCCCTCTCTACATCATACTAAAAAGTTAACATTAAGGTGAACATTCCCATTACAGGAGAACTAAACCCTAAAAATTAAAAAAAAGCTCAGTACGTGACAGCAGCACAGAGCATGTGATGGTAAGCTACTGGGCATCTTTGGAGGCACAGATCTTCCCTACTAAAGGGCTGGCTGTATTGGGCTGATATAGATGCCCAAAACATAATGTACAATGTTTCTTCCTGTGTCTTTAGTTAAGCTTTAGTTCTACTTTAAACTGTATTGATTTATTTTTGTGCACATAAAAACAAAAAAATATTTTTAAAGAGTCAAAAATATTCATTTTATTGGTTTCAAATTTTGTTAAG